>NC_071980.1:8949262-8949476 GCF_026283585.1 Hylaeus volcanicus
GGTGCGTATCGAAATTCTAAGAAAATTATAAATTTTTGTATCAGGAGCACATGTGCGAAGAGGTGGCACGTTTGCGCCTACGGACAGGCAACCGGTCCGACAAGTCTGCCAATACGGGTTGCCTAATTCAAGGGGCCAATTTTTGCTCGATTTCGGAATTCTGGCCAATTTTGGATTTTTGTATCAGGAGCACATGATGTGCGAAGAGGTGGCA
>NC_071980.1:8949486-9001410 GCF_026283585.1 Hylaeus volcanicus
TTCGGAATTCTGGCCGATTTTGGATTTTTGTATCAGGAGCACATGATATGCGAAGAGGTGGCACGAGGAATACATGATACGTATCAAATTCTGGCCGAATATTTACTCCTGGTATCAGGAGAATATGATATGCGAAGAGGTGGCATAACTTTTAATTGAATATCGATACTTACCTTTTATATCAGGAGAACGTGATGAGCGTGGATTTATCATAGTTTCTAATTCTGTCTCAAAACTTACCTTTTGTATCAGGAGATCATGATGATCGTGGAGGTAGCATAACTCTTAATTGAATATCGATACTTACTTTTGTATCAGGATATCAGGATGAACGAGGAGATAGCACAAATTAAATTTTGGCTCGAATTTTACGCATTTTATTAGGAGGACATGGTATTAGAAGAGTTGGAATAAGTTTTAAAACTAGTTCGAGACTTACCTATAAATATGCTGGGAAATGAAGAGAAATGAAGGGAACTGTTGGGAGTCCATAGGAGTTGTTAATAGATATTAGAGGGGGTTGGAAGGTGTTAGGGTGTGTTTGGAGACGATAGAGAGTGTTTGAAGTTGTTAGAGGGTGGTAGGAGTTGTTAGTGTGTATTAGGAGTTGTCAGGAAATGTCAGGAAGTGTAACGGAGATGTTAGATTGTGTTAGAAGGACAAGACGTGATTTCTACGATCTCGATCTATCTGAAAAAATGTCGAAATATGCATATCGATACCGAATTATCGACAGTTCAAAATGTGCAAACATTCTAGGAATATATTACTAAAGAATTGAATATCAACACTTCTAATACACACCTTTGTTTTATTAGAAACGATATACAATTTTTGCCGTTCTTAGATTATACGGTTTTAATGATTCCATTTCGCACAGAATGCAAGTACATTACAAATGCGATAATTTTATGTAATGCAAGAAAACAAAATTTCAGAAAATACGTATTTCATAGTTTGATCTGTAGTTTAAATATAGAAAGAAAGTTCGCAGCCATTAGTTCTCGATATTATTCGCGACGAAGGATTGGTCGTCACGAATAATACCGATTACCAGGTCTCACCACGTGGAGGTTGCTGCGACTGGAGACCCGGAGATAGAAGGAATCAAAGTTCCTTCGATCTCCCTCTACATAGAGTATACATACATACATGCATACTCTACATAGAGTCGACGAGCTTAATACTAAGTACGAAACCATGGAAATCAAAGAAAACAAACTCCCTTTGATTTTCAAAGTCTACGTCTGACTCTGCCAAACAATTATTCGAACTAAGAGTGTGAAGCTAAATTGAGATCGCGACACGACGCGACCATGAAACTGGACTTACTGAGTCAGTCCCGTTTCCTCCTGTTGGATCTGGACTCGAGAGGAAGACGACCGACGCCGCCGAACCAGTCCTCTACTCCCCGCACCCCGTTGGGAGCCACTATAGGACACGACTTGCACCTGTCTCACTGCGCTTTGGACTTACTGCACTGCGCCGGGAGCCTGGGACTACACTAAACGTGATGCAGGAAGTAGAGGACTGATCCGGAGGAGCCGATTGTCTTCCTCTCGAATACAGATCCACCAGGAGGACGGCAACCGACCTTTCTGTCCAGTTACACAGTTGGTCACTACACTTATCACATCAAGTAATTTTAGTGACCGAAGTGGAGAACTGAGAAAGAATTGAACAAATGATTAATAATTGTTTGGTAGAGGACAGACACTCGTACACGCATGCCTTAAAAGTAACTAAGATACATGCCTTAAAACTAAGCAAACTAAACTAAGGTACCCACAAGCAATAACCAAACTACAATAACTAAGGGAAACTACACTACGCAAAAATAGGAGGACGCGAGACGCGGACGCACGATCGCGAGATCCGTACCGACCGAAGGATCGTTGAAGAATGAGCTCTCGCCCTTCTATTCGCATACCTGCTTGGGCGCGGTCGTGCGTCGTAGATTGTTTGTGCCTCTCAACGTAGAGAAGGGGAAAGGCGAACAACAACCGCGTGACATGTCGTGACAGATCGCTTCGAAGGCTCGTTGAATTTATCGAGACAATAATTCGTGATGATTTTACATTTTGGTATCAGGAGAACATGATATGCTAGGAGGTCGTACGAGGAATATATGGTACATATTTTATTCTGGCCCGATTTTACATTTTGCATCGGGAGAACATGATATTCGAAGAAGTGGGATTAATAAATTCGGCTGTTTGTCGTGACTAATACGATTAAATACGACGCGCCACTGGTACTTCGCCGCCATGAAATTAGAAGCCGCGTGAAACGTTGTGTCGCGTCGCTTTCCATTCGCGACTGCGTTAACGACCATTATCGAAGTAACCCCCTCGTCAGGCGCAACTTTTTCCCCCGTTTAATTAATCGATCGACGAAACTGGGACACTTCGGAAAATGACACGCTACAGGGTTTCCTTTAGAACATGTAATTGCACAGCCGGCGACACGCGAGACGGTCGCGTGCAAGACAAAAGGCTGCCGCTGCATGAAGTTTACTGAAATTAAAATATTCAAACGCTGCATTTAACTCGACAATTTACCGTCAAATCCGTCGTGGTATTTTCGCCATCGGTCTCATCTAAACCACACCATTCACTCCTGACAAAAATAAATATTTACGCTTGTCGAGAGCTTGCCGATAAAGTACCGCAGGGATGAGAATGTCACGATAAGTTTCGTCGCTGAAAATTTCCTTTCTCCAGGAGGATTGTATTCAGTTTCTGCATTCCGTTTTCCGGGTTATTTTGAACCTATTAACATAAACAAAGACTGGTGATATCTACACTATATATTTAATACTACGTCTACCACGACCAGTCGAACGATCGTTTTCAAACTTTTGTGTACAGTTCTTTTATACAATATAAAAATTATATGCAATTGTTGCATATATTATTGAATTTAATATGACGTGAAACTCATTTGACCAATCGTAGTAGAAATAGATGCAAATGAAATGTCGGTAGGCTTAGTGTTAAACGTTCCGAGCGTGATAGATTTTTATCCCTCTTATAATTACGTACCTAGTCCAAGTTCCGAGCAATGATGACTAATAATATTCTTCATACGTAATTTGAATTTCTTCTATGATTAAAATTATGCTTGCTTTTTTCTATAGGGACGAGCACTATCTACTAAGAAATTTTCTTGGAATTATTTGAAGCGTCGAGAAACACGGTGGCAAAGTTTATAGAATTTTCTAGTTAGTCGCCGAAGAAGTTTGTTCCGTTTCCCTAAAAATGTTTCATTTCGCGGTAACAGGATTTTTGCTTTTCAACGTCATAGATCGGGGATGGAAGGCGGAACGGGAAACACGCTGGCAGCATTGCCGAACAACCGCATCGCACAAATTGTCCACTCGGAAAAGTCGGTGAAATCGTGTGTACCTTAGGGCTTGATTTACATCGCGGGTCGTTCGCAACTTCCGGATTTTTCAAACGAACCAATGAACGCGTTCACGCTGCAGTCGAGTTTACACCGCGTCGGATAACAGGCGAACGCACTGCGACTGGACCGTTGGCGTAAATCGATCCGTAGAGTGTTCGCCGTGACAAACGTTGCTCGTAGTTTGCTACCGCGCGATCTACAGGTGCGTCTGGGGACACATTCGATCCTAGATATTTATCAGAGAACGAAGGAAAAAATGAAAGTAACAAGAATAGGTGAAATTTCGATCCCGAAAAAGAAAATGTAAAATCCCTCGACGATTCCCGCGTTAATAATTAGGGAACCATGTTCAGCTCAAGAAGGGTACGAAAACAAATACTTCGTTTTACTTTTTTCTTGTCTAGGATGGATTCGACTCGTGAATTTGGCAAGATTAAAAAATTAAATACTACGACAAATGTTTAAGTATCTAATCTTGAATAGCTCTCGAGACGAAAGAGCATATAAAGAACAAGGAGTTACGTATGTCGCATTGCCAAACAAACTTGGACGGTCACGCGGTCGCGATTATTTCTAGAACACTAATTCTTAATTTCTAGAACACTAATACGCCTGCGCGTAGAGATTCTCGTTAGAAAGAATTCTCAGGTATTATCGCGAGAATTAATCTTAATCCTCGCTAATCGCTGTTGAGTTTACGAGACATCGAGTCAACGAATGTCGCTCGGGCGACAAAAATAGCAAACAAAAGGGAAATAAGTTGTTCACAGAGGGGTGTCTCGTCTTCGTGGCCTGGACACTGAGAGAGACGCGCGATGGAAATGTTAATTAAGGGGTGTGTAACGCTCGCGGCCGTGATAATAGGCTGCAGCGGTTGACATTTTTCCTCTTAAAGCCGTTGACAAGGCACACGGCACCGTCCGAAAGCTCGTGACACCAAGTCAACGACCAAACGGAAGGAGAAACAGTGTCGAGGGGCGACGGTTTCAGCAACGATCTCGTGACCGACGCAGTCCTCGACGTACAGCGAAAAGTACCTCTAGGGATAAGTAGAGTTTAGTTTACGAGACTCACTTGATCAAAAATAAAACTAATTACATTCCAGCAACTGAGAATTACATATTTCGGAAATGATCGAAATTTAGATTATTCGAAAAATTAGATTGTTATAGTTTCAATCTTCGCAACTAGAGGTTTTGTTCGAAACCGTCTGCTGTAAATGTCTTCTCCGATTGCGAGCTGCCATTGCCTGCGATTCCGTCACCCAAAGGGACGTCCTGCAAAACGAAACGGAAGCCACGACGATCGACTTCGCAGGTGAATTCGTAGGTGACGTCCCGAAGGAGTGACGGAGATGTGGGCGGGGTACAAAGGGCGGGTTGGTGGCAAAAACTGTGAAGCGCTCTGTAGAATTTTCAATAAGGCGGGGTCGGAAGAAGAAGATTAATGCAACGCCGCCTGGGGACCTTAGGAGACGACAGCGACATGACTGTCAAAAGAACATCCCCAGAGGCGAAGTCCATTCGCTCCTGCGAGTCCGCAATCCCCTTCCCTCTTCCATGGTTCCATCTTCCTTTTCTTCTTCTGGTTCTCGTCGGTTCGGTCCTTACCTTTCTCTTCGCAAGCTTTTACTCCTCTCCGGTCTTTATGGAATTTAAATCTGTTCCCCGTCTTCTATTCCAACTTCTTCTCGCTACAATAACACTTGCCCTCAGCTTTCGTCACCTGTATGTTTCTACTTCAGTTTCCATTTTACCAACGTACGTGCGTTTATTTCTCTTGTCCTTTGCGGGAACAGCAGGGAATTTATTCAGCAACCACAATTTATCATTTGAATTTTGATATACAGGTGTGGCCAGACAGATGGGCTGGTACAATAGACCAGAGGGTGATACGACATGTAAAATCATTGTTTTCGGGAAAATCAAGTTTGAACATTCTATCTAGTACGCGTGCAGAAAAAAAAGTGTCGTCTCTGCTGCCTTCGTGACAATTACTTATTCCTATTTAACCATTTTATTTGTGCTATTATTATAAGTAATTGTCTCGATAATCAGTCTTGAAGTGTTATATGGATCATAACGGTATCTATCATTATCCTTTTCGTTAGGTCAGGAATTTGTTCCATAAGTAGTCGACGCGATCGATCGGTCAGTCCACCTCGGCATGATCGCGCAAAAGAAAAAAAGAGCGAGAACTCGTAGAAGAAAGCGGATCGAAGAGGAAAACCGGAAACCGATAAAAGGTATCGTTTCCGTAACGAAAGTCGCGGCGAGAAAGGCGGTAAAGTTTTTCCATCGTTATAAAGATAACCGTGTCTTGGCGGTCTGAATTGCGGCTCGTGACGGTGGTAAACGTGCCGGGCGTACCGTAATACGCTCCGCGTGTATACGCGCATTTGCATTCGCGGAACAGACACGAGCATAACCGTGGAAGACGCTGCGGAGTGCGGTGGATATGTACGAATACCCCGACGACACTGTGACTCTAACGCGGAGTCTGATCTGTATTCATACTTCAAATTCTACATTAAACGGGTTTCGCTTCGAAACATCCACCCAGCAACCCCTACCAGCCACCCCCAGCTACCGTCTTCCCTTTCATCGGAGACCTTGCCGTGTCTTCGAAACTCCACGCCGGCTGCAATAACCGAATACGTTCAGCAGCTAAACGAAAATACTTTGCAGGTTATTCGGTATTATTTCACTGTTCATGTAAGGGGATTCGTAGAAGACCCAGTGTAGCAAAGCAACCACTTCTTAAATTGCGAGAAATTGAAATGTAATAGATAAAAGTGGTCATAGGCGTAAGTCTTGGTACACTTAGGTTTACCAAGATAGAACAACGCTCATTTTGATGCTTCCTTACTTCTTCGAGCCATCGATTCTATCGAAAACACACTCCATTACACGTGCAAATCGTCGTGCGAAACGTGGTCGATCGCGAAATCGTTGACCCAAAGTATCTCGGGGCTAGACGATTAATTTGCGTTTAATTTTTCATCGCGAACGCTCATTAATCTCGTTCTCCTTTTCATCGTGGACCGCGTCGCGTGTTTTCCAATAATCGAACACCGGAGGTAATTTACGGCTTCTACTTCAGCTGGGCAAGTTATGTTATTCAATCCAATTGGAGTGTCAATTTGCACTTCGGACTGGTTCGCCGTGAATTTCAAAGCGATTGCCCGGAGGGCCCGCAAGAGACTCCTGGTTTAACGTGGCTCTGCAAATACGTGGAAAAAAAAAATGAAGAAAACGATGGAATCGGAGAGGTCGAGTTGCATTTTTAGACGAATATAAATCACGTAAAGAGGTAACATTACAAGTTCTGATTGGTAATTAATTTCATGCGGTATGCAGTGGAGTCTGCGATATTTTTCGGTTGGCGGAATTAAACGCTGGCGATTTTGTCTCGTGAATTTTATTTTGTTGCAATAATGACTCGACCGAATTAACGTTTCACCAACGACAAATTGAAGAGCACGATTATTTGCATATGCGTTTTCGCGTGTTTTGTTGGTAAAATCGTCCGATACTTTTCGCCCGCTGAATTATTTTTTAAACAGCGTCGCGCAAAAACCTTGCTTGTTGAAAATACCGAGAGGGAAAAACTTCTGCTGACGTGGTTTCTTCGACCATGGTTGAAATAGTTTTTTAAAACATTCGCGTAAAAGTGATACCGAATGAAAGTATATCGCGGTAGATACGGGATCGATAAACATGCAGAGACCTAGATTACCAATGACCGACTCGAGTGATGGTTCAGCCGTTCGCGAAAAGATGGTGCGCGCTGTACGAATGCTGCTATGGATCACCGTATAGATCGTTGATCCTCTCCACCGAGATGCAGCATGGATCGAGCGGCAGACGAGGGTACAGGATAGCATCAACATCTTGTGTGATTCTATTTGCGCAAACTGTGTTATCGACTCATATTTCAAGGATTGAACTTAGCGACATCTGCTCGACAACAATGTCTCAATTAAAAACTTACTATAAAAAAAGCTCGATACGTTGTACGTTGTATGTAGACATAAAAAGTGAAAGGAAATACAAAGAGGATTACTGTAAATACGACCTTGACTAGCCATTGCAAGCAATCTACGCGATTATAGATGAACTACTCCGCATGTAGCGATGGTGGACAGTAACAGTGACCCGCTTTTTCCGCGGCGTAACGCGCTTCGTACTCCTTCAGCAAAATCTTGAACGGATGTGGGGTGATGTTCTCGGAAGCCGTCAGCAGCTCCTCGGTGAGTCTCTGGTATTCTTCCTGACGTTTCGACTCCTCTAGGCGCCGCTTCTCCTCCTCCTCGAGTTCGCGGCGACGAGCGTCGTCCGCGTATCTCCACTGCTCCTCCAGTTCCTTCTTGTAACACAGCCTTCTCTTCTTCTCTTCCTCTTTCGCACGTGCGGCCAGCTTGGCCTCCAGCTCGATCTCCTTCTCCATCGCTTCCTTTTCCAACCTGATACGCTCCTGCTCCTCTCTCTGCTTCTCGCATTTCTGTCTTAGTTGTTCCTCGCGACCTCGGAGACACTCCCGAAGGCCTCTCTCCTTGGCCTCTCTGAACTTCTTCTGGCCGAGATCGCGCTTGGCACGGGCTTCCTTCATCGCCGACTCCACCACAAGGTCAATCTCGATGTTTCTCTTGGCCTCGTCTTTCCTCAGATCCTCCAGGTAGCACAGATAAGCCAGCAACTCCTTGCGCAGGGCCGCGCTGGTTTCTTTGATGTTGCTCCGTTCTTTCGCCAGCTCTTCGTCGGTGATGGTCTGCCGCATCTTATCTATCTCAGCCTCGCGACGAGCTCGTTCAGCCAACTGTCTTTTGGCGATCAGTATTTGCTCCTGCAGGTCCTTCTTTAGGTTCTCCCTCTTCCGCCGTTCTTTCTCCAAGTTCTCCAGCTCCTCCCGGCGTATGGTCTGCAATAGATCATCCAAGTACTCCCTGTCCTCTTTCTGCACCTGTTTCTTTTGCTCCTCGAGAGCCAACTTCCCTGCAATCTGCGTGGCCAAAGTCGCCACCACCTCCTGGTCCACCAGGCAGCGCTTCTTCGCCATCTCTACTTCGTGCTCCTTCTTTGCCTCGATATCCTTCAGCATCAAGTCGTGCCACAGCCTCTCCATTTCTTCCTCTGCCCGTTTCTTCGTCACGTTGTCCTCCATTTGAGCCAGGTTGATCTCCTTCGCCTCGACCGTGTACTTCTTCGCCATCTTCTCGCGCAAATCTGGGCACTGGGCTATGTGCTGCTGCTTCCTCTTCGCGGCCACTAGAGCCAGACGCTGCTCCTCCTGTTTTCTTCGGATCTCTGCGATCTTTCGACGTACCTCGTCCATTCTATCGTCGTCGCCGTGTTGAGCCTGTTCCACCACTTCGCGAATTAACCCCATTTGTTCTCCCAACAGCAACTCTCGCAGTTTCTCCCGTCGCGCGTTCACGCCTTCCTCGTAGGTCGCCAATCCTGAAGAATCGAGCAATCGTTAATGGAAATCGTATGCCACAGGTTTTTCGAGACCTCCGCCCACGCAGAAATGACATTCTTACTCTGACAACGATTTCAATGTTACAGATCGGACGTGCGACATTAACAAAGAATTCAGTAGCAATCCTCTCCAAAACGTCTCGACGAAGGTCCCACTTACGCGAAGCTGCGTCGTGAACGCACGGTGTCTTCGTCAGTACCTTGCTGGACACGCTGCCAGACTTTCTTGTTGCTGATCTTCCTGTCCGTCTGCTCCTCGAAATCCATAGTCTTGACAATGTGCTCGTAATCCCTCCTCTTCTCCGCTTCATACTGCTCGAACGCGGATCTGTCTTGGTACTCGACGATCTTGCAGTTGCGTTCCTTCAATCTGTAACCGAGAGCCCCTTTCGGGCACCCGACCACAGCTTGGGGATACTTTCGCGGCTTCGGTGGCCCGCATTTCACATTTTGCAACGGAAAGATACTCATATTCCATAGAATCGTTCCGTCGGAATGGTCGAAGTGGAATAATTCGCGACAGTTCAGCGACGAGATCTTCGACCAGCTGACGTTTAAATCGGTGTTTACGGTTGCCATGACGATCCCGACCCTATTGAATTAATATTCGAGCTCGAGGGAAGGGCGCGTGGCTGGGGTTCCTTTGCACTGCGATCTGATTCGCAAATAGACGACAAATAGAAGATCTGTACGACTATTTGCTCGCGATGTTTATGTAAAAGAATATTTAAAAATCATCGATGACTTGTGATGTAAACTTGTCTTTGGTTTCAGTTACCTGCCTTATCCCAGGCGAATTATTGGTTATGTTATGTCAAGAAATTTGGTACATCCTGTAACCAACCAAGCATTCTGCACGGTTTTGTATAATAACTCGAGGGTGGAAATGGCGACCAAAAGTAGACGAAGGATCCTCCACGCGCATAGTTTCAATTTTCTTAGCGCTCTCGGGCTTTCAGCCATTTCAGAATTATTAGGTCCTGAATCTTCGACGTTTTGAGAACACCGAAATTATCGAATGAAGCTCGGTGGCGTTCATCGCGCATGAAAGTAATTATCCGTCAGAATTCGGTGTAAAATCGTCGTATCCGAAGCGAGAGCGTCGCGAACTCGACGGCAAATTGCTAACATTGCTCGCCGACGGAACTTCAGGACTTCGATGAGGCGGCTTGCTCGTCTTTCAAGTTCATCGAGTTTACAAGACTCGACGTAGTTCGATTACACGCTCCCGGGCACGACTGTAACGCAATATCTATATAGGAGTAATCAAGCTCACAATATCCCCGATTTAAGCAGGAAATTTCGTGGGGGCAGGAAGGCTAGAGCGATTGGTTGGCTCGTAAATTACACGGAAACGCAACGGTTCTTAAGAAAGCAATAAGGAGAATTCGATTAACACGCTGACCGCCACGTCGTCTACGTATGAGTGACAAGGGTTTTCACCGAGGAATAAATAAATAAATTCTGAAACTGAGATGTCGACAAAAATTAATTTGAATAAGATTCGTAAATTCTAAAGAGATGTTAGATTATGCCATTTCTAATTCTATAGAAACAAAATTTCAGTCTCGTAAGAGTTCTCGCGACTACTAGTCCAACAGTAAATTGTTTGCAACGATTCGTTTGATTATTGGAATAAGATTCAATTCGTTCTACGTGAAGCGTAAATTTATCCTTTAATTCTGATTGTAATTTTTTATTGAAAAGTGTAACAAAGCAAAAGCTATTTATCTTAAAATGGAAATTTTGTTCATCTCTGTCCTCGATAAAGCGACGATTCTGCAACGAAACACCCGGAGGATGCGAATAATTTTCTACTCTCGCATCCTCGACTAGTGGTTCGCTTCATGCGACGCGAAGATTGCCTACGCTTTTATTAAAAAAGAGCCTCTCCACAGACGATACAACGGAGGAAGCATTTTCTAATATCGAATAATTGAAAATGTATTTGCATTCACTGTGAAAGTAAAACTCGATTCGACAATACAAAGATTGAATAATGCATGATATCATCTCAAAATGAAATTATTTTCGAAAGTATGTCACGTATTAGGTTAAACACAATCGTCGTATGTACAATGTAACACCAATGCAAGAATTAAAATCCTACCGTAGAAGAACCGTCAACGACCTTATTTATACCCGTCTTTTAATAATCATTTAATAATTTAGAAAATCTTTGAATGATGTTAACATGTCGTCCAATGTCAAATGGGTGCGAAAGGTTGCAATTTATCGATCAAACGATTCGTTAGTCAATTATCGGGATAGTTTGTCCAAATTACCGGTGGATGGAGCATCGATTTTCGAACTTTCTCGAAAGTGAAATGACGAACCAAAGGACTAATGATGTCGTCGGAAAACTTGTAGCTTCATACTAACCTGGCGTAGGGGATACCATGATCAACGAGGTGGTTCCCCCAGGCGAGAGGCCATGCGCTGAAGCCTGTAAGTACTCCTAATGCGAGTATTTGTACGTTCAATTTTTGATAGTGTGGGGCTTTTGTCGGAAACGCAGGCCCCATACGTAATCGTTCAACGAAATCTTCTTCGCATCCTTCCGGTAGATGTTCCGCAATTCACTGGAAAAGCGGGCAAACCGAAGTTGACAACATGTGTAGATATATCGTGAATTTCGTGGGAAAGTAAACGAAAAATATATACCAATGCGTGATGATTTTCACACCCACTGTCAATTAGCGATCTACTGTGAGCGCGACAGTTTCTGTAATTAAAATTTATGGATCGCTGTCGCGTAATTATTCGGAAGAATAATACATCATCGGGTACCGTAATGTTAATTAACAAAAATTGTTATCCGTTATTGTAGCAATTGGAACACTATGTTCGGTCTGCAAACGAGCCTAGACCATGTACACTGTTGACTCGATAGTTACCAGTTATCAAATACAGTAATATCCTTTTTCCCGTCACTGACTTGGGACTGAAGCGCCCTGTTTAGAAGGACGTGGAACCGGTTCGAAAAAAATCCATTTGTTTAAACAACACATGCGTTAATAGATGATCGTAAGTTTTATCGATCGTATTATTAAAAATCCTTCGAGTATAATCATGTCTGGTATCGCTTTCATCCTAAGGCTCTCAACGTTTCGATGAAAGTTGTCTTATAAACATACACGCTACAAAAGTACAAAAATTGTACATAGCCTACTAACAATCGGACGCTTGTTTCTTGCGTGTAGTTAAAAAAAGTAGTGGGAGTTGAGTGTGCGACGGGACTAGGGTGTGAAACGGTGACGGGAAGAAGAACATTGCTGTAGCTTGCTGGTGATACTGCGATTAAAACGACTGGTCGTCGAACCTAGGCGTTCGCGATATAGACATGTGCACGTCATATTCATGGGAAAAAGAAATATCGAGAGAAAGAAGCGATCGTTGGCGAAAGAACCGAGGAGAACCTTTTTGTCCCGGGTCAGAGGCGCTTCGGGGAAGAAACTGACGGGATACGCGACGAGTGGCACGCGAAACGGCAACGAATTCACCCAGTTCCGCGGCGAATAGTCGCCAGGAATCCTCTCTTGAGACATTGACATTTCTTATTGCACAGCTTAACTTACCCCCAAGTGTTCCTCGGACAACGGAGGAGAATGTCTCTCGAGGGTGACGAGAACGTTGAGATTCGAGACGTTCTCACAATGGTGCGTCACTCGATCATCGGGAATTCTCGTCGAAATGGGTCGAAACGACCGTATCGAAGCATAACCGTCGACTGAAACGCGATCTCCAGAAAGCTTGCGACTATAAGTCCCGGAATTACACCACGAGTAGTCGCGGTAGGGTGGTGGACGCAACGCTAAAACGAATCCAGTCGATTCTCGTCGGGATCGTAACAACTCTGCTTTTAATCGCAATATACATGAGCGTTCGCTGTATAAACTAATTCATTTTATACATTGTTACGCGTGCTCGTAATCTCGCGATCGGCTCATCGATGCGGTTTTACATGCGTAGGTATAAGACGTGGAACGAATACAACAACTTCCTCGAGACTCCCATCTCGAGTATAGGAGGCACGATAAGTTTTTCCTTAATTGGCGAGAGCTCCGTATTCTTTAATCACGGATTTTTCACACCGAAGAAAAGTATTCTCCTAAAAGATTAGCTGCCTTTGCAGGTTATATCGTTTCGTCGAAGCGAGATTTCTTCGCGGGTCCCTATGTAAAATTCACACCGAGACAAGGAGGCTTTCTAGGCGCGGTTCTGGAATGATGATTTATGGCTGTATCGTCCTGGCTTCCCGCTGCGTTTACGAGAGTCTCTATATTTGTTCCATCGGGTATACACGATTCGGATGCGTCGCGAGCAACCGATTAACCCAAGCTCGAGCAATCCATGGTTGAACGCGGCGCATAAGGACGTTACAAACAATTACTTGCGCGCGATATAAAATATTCCAGGACGTCGGAATGTCTTAAAAGATACGTGTGCGTTGGTCGAAAGATGCGACGAGAAAGTAGAGTCGCAAAGAGTCCTCTTCGCTCTTCGTCAGAATTAATCGGTAATCGTGATGTTACGAAACCGTTCTGTCCATTAGGCGTCGCGATGTCGAACCGATCAGCGAACTCGACGCCACCGATTGCCCCTAAACCACCGTGAAGATGCTCGGCCACAGCTCCCGCGGTGGTTAATTACGCGTGCACTCGAGTCTCGCGAAAACGAACAATTTCGCGGGATGCGAAAAACGTCTGTTCCGATCCAGCGAAGCGGAGCGGCTCGCTCGAGCGGTGCTGGAAGCTGGCGACGATCGGGTGAGCGCGTCGACGAGCGACGGAAGCACGATACCTAGGCCAGGAAATCCGGACAGAGACGTTCGCGAAGCATGCATAGAGGTTTCAAGCCGGTAGAAAAGATGTAACAGAATACACTAAGAGTACAATGGACCGATTCTATAGTATGATACAAACTGAAGGTTCGCGAATGCGAAACGAAGCAAAGGCACGAATCTATTCTATTATGAATCGATATGATCCTGCTACGGTTCTTGGCTTTTTCCGATCTCGCGTCAAGGCCGGTGACTGCGACGCAAACGCATAAATGCACGTTTCTACGGTTCTGTATCTCATCGTCTGGCTGTTTCGTCGGTGAATTAAAAAGATAGAGAGCCATCCGAATCGCAACAGGATCGAGGGGTAACTCGCGTCGAACGAATCGACTGCCCGATCATCAGCAAATAGATTTTCCTAGCTAATTCGCATCCGAATGATCGTATACGCGCCAGCTGAAACGAAATCAACTCCGAACACGCAACGAACGCGATAGATCATCCTGGAGGATTTTGTTCTCGGCGTTGCTCATCGTCGTTTGAACGTGGCGTTCTTCGCGGGAACTACTAAGGCGTAGAGCTGGTGCCTGTGGTCGCGGACGAAATTCCCGACGGTGGCGGAACGGAAGCTGGCATCGTTGGCGGCGCGTATGGGCTTCCGCAGAGCTGGTCCGCGATACGTCCACCCTCGCGCAGACCGCTGAGGAACGCGCCGTGGACGGTGGCTGGATAATTTCTTATGGTATGTTCGCCTGAAAGCACGGAATTCAAATCTGGTTTGATGTTGGAAGAAGCTACGCTGAAAACTAACAATGATATTTTAAGAGTCTACGAAAAATAAAAATATATTATTTTTCGCGCGTCTTTACTGTATCCGAAAAATGTAAATGTTTATTGTTAGCTTACACCGTTCGGAAACGTGAAAACTGCAACGGTATAATATACCCCTGTTACCCTTATCGCCAACCTCTTCGGCTATAAACTAATAATAATTTGCCCCGTTGTCCCGAACAATAGAAATAAATAGGATTCGCAGTAGCAGGGAACGGAACAAATGAAACATCTTTGGAAGCATTAGGGACCACCCACCGCTCGAGCGGGGAATAATTCTTTTTCAAACTCGACGAATCAATTACGAAGCTATTTAAATCCTCTTTTGAGAGATTCTCTCCGAACGGGTCTAAAGTAAAGTACGGAAAAGCGCATTTTCTCGAGACGAAACGAGCGAGCGTGCCCATAAAGGCGGCAGCCTCGTTCTGCCGGTGAAAAAAGGAAGTCGGTCGACTTTGTCCCCGCAAAAAAGGCAAACACAAAAGAAGCGGTGGCTCGAAATATCGCGGAGTCTAAACATTTACCTGCGAAAAAGACTCTCGGTTGGGGTGGTGAAGCGCCAGGGGTGGGCGGGGGTGCTACCGGCGCTGCCAGGAGATCGTAATCGCTGCCGGAACTGCCGACCGCAACGAAACTGTAGGATCCTCGTGCCCAGGGATCCGCCCTCCATCTCGTCACCACGCTCTCCCGAGGCTGAGGCACCACTTGATTCCCGAAAATACCCTGAAAGAAAATCGTCGCTCTGCGTGAAGATTCCAGCGTCCACGGCACGAAGTTTACGCGATAACGCGAAACTTGCGCTGACGTTACGCAGAAGTGAGGTTTGATGTTTGGATGTTGGCACCTGAGTTTCGTAACGCTCTGGTGTTATCCACCGTTATCAGTATTCTGTTAAATAAATGATACTATTGCAATATTAATAAGTGTAAATACAGTTATTTAAATCTACTATTTATCATTTCCGCGAGCATCCGCAACGTCAGGACAAGTTTTGCGTTACGAAAGCTGGACGAAACCGAGACTCGGTTCGGTTTACCTTTAAAACAGCGATGCATCGTCCTACGATAACGTCGTCGCTGACGTTTTCCATTACGCAGGCCGCCTCGCCGGCCACCAGCGCCAGCAGAACCGGTGCCTTGTACAAATTCCAGAATAAGAAAAGCTCGCCTCGCGACGCGGTCGTGCTTCCCACGTGGCCGAACAAATTGGCGGTTGGATCCCAGAAGATCCGCTCGAAGCACAGCACCACCTAACGTGACGAATTTAGCGGTGTTATTTCACCCTTGAATCTCGAACATACTCACACTCGACAATTAGTCGTCATGAGTAAGTAGACTCGCTCTTATTTCGAGGAGCGTTACATATTATTTTCTTCTCTCTTTATATGAACAAGAGATCAGCACAAGTGATCGACAAAAAATGTAAACGATTTCCATAACTTTACTTCTGAAAATCGAAACAAGTGAGAACGATCGTGCTCCGTGAACTCAACGTTAAGAAGCTTGGTCGATTTTCGAGGACAATCGCGGCGGTCGCGGGACCAAAACACGTCCGCGAAGACGAATCTCCCGGAATCGGCTTACGGTTGCGCGCAGCCCTCTCGATTCATCCAAATTACCCTCAATTTATTCCGTTTCATCGGCTATCGGGCGAGAAATCCTGACAGCCGTAGCCCATTTCCCCGACGCGATGAGCCTTTAATTTCGCATACGAAAGTACGGGCGCGCAGCGGTCGTAAAGCGGCCCCGTCCCGGAGGCCGTAAAAGGAACGTGTCCCGGCGTAAGAAGCGACACGAGCCACGTCACCGGTCCGCTGCTCGATGCCCGGCGACGAAAGGAGACCGCCGGATCACAATATATCTCATTCGGGCAACGGTCGACAAGTTCGATCGTCGTTTTCGCTGGACGCATAAATCAGCGGCCCTCGGGGGTCCGCGAAAGCCGCGAGGAGAAACGGGGCTCGGTTCGCCGGTACCGCGGGGCTTACCTTATTTAAATTGCCGAACCCAAGCCTCTGAATGGCCTGAGACTTCCAGTCCGGAAGCGGTGGGTTGAAGGCGACCGCGGACGGCGGGGCGGAAGCTTTCAGGACGCCGAGGGGCAGCGTGACCAGCACAGCGTCCGCCTTGTAGACCGTGTGATTTGTGTGGGGGCTGCGCGAGGGTGCTGCCCACACTTCTACGCCATTTACCCCGTATCGGACCGCCCTGGCAGCTGTGTTCAATCGAATGTCGAGGCCTTCCGAGAGAGCAACAGGTACGCAGGAATATCCGTTGCGAACTGCAAGGTAATGCATAAAAAGGTGACAGTCAGCGCTGGAATTTATACGCCGCGAGATAACACACCCTCCGGAACCAGGATCTTTCTAGCGAGACATGTATCCTTCCAACAAGTTTCACGTCGAGAAAAGCACCGCCCGATACACGAATTGGAAGAGGTTAATGCCGAGTCGAGCAACGAATACACAAATAACGACGGATGATCCACGATTGCTTTTACTTAAATATAATAGCCCAACTATCGCCACCGGTCAGCGATCGGTACCGCCTACAGAGCGCCCCGTATTACTCGGACGAACGTACACGTACCCGCGAAACGGTCGTTAAAGCGGAAAGAATTATTACGGCGGCACGCGTTCACCTTAACGAAGCGCGGATCGCGCAAGGGTGGCCCTGACGGTGGCGAAATTCCGTGGGCCACCGTCACAGGGTCCGATAAAGGCTCCATTACCGTTTAATTGGATATTTCGCATTAGCGCGGCTAAATCAGGACACCTGACGCGGCCCTAAATTCTCGTAAGCACATTCGAACCCCGTAACATCGGCTGCGCATGTACTAATAATGATACACAGGCGTCTCCACTTAGGGAGTTAATTATGTTGATGGCCACCGGTGTGCTAACAAGCACTCTCCTATCGGTAGACGCCATTTCGGAAATTTAAATTTACGCGCGCGTGCGTTCCTGCCCGAGCGCATTGTAATTTGAATTATCACGCGACGAATACGTTCCCTGTCGGAGTTATTGCAAGTTAATATCCGATCGTGGGTGGAACGAGATGTATTTTATACGTTGTATCGTACATTGTTGAAAATCGTGATAAAGTCTGAAAAGATTTTGTCTACTTTTAATACGACTCGTTTTGGAAGAAGCAGGAGTAAAGTTGAAAAATTCGACGCAAGATTCGCGGGGAGCTGTTGTTTTCGAGTTCGGTACGACTCGTTGCTTCTCCTAGTAATTTATCGTCGCGTCGCGAACGAGAGTCGCCTCGTCGTTTCGTTAATTCGACCGATTTAAATTCGACGTCGAACGTTCGGAAGCTGTTCTTTATCCCAGGACTCGCGGGTAGGAGCAGCGGCGCGGGCAAGGGGAACGGCGACCGGTCGATGGAGGGACGCGTCGCGCGACGCGGGTTCGATCCACGCACGATTATTTGCGACGAAAAGGCACGGCGGATTCGTTATTACTTTAATTGGAATCCATTTGACTGGCGGCTACACCGGTGCGCCGCGCCGGTGTAGACTCTCTCGCTCGTGTCTGGCGTCGATTACAGAAACCCTTTCTAATAAGCGAGGGAATATTCAACAGCCAGTCAAGGGAACGATCCGCTGCTACCAAAATTATGGTAAGTCGACCCCTCTTCCCCACCTCGTCACCTTGTCTCGTTCACTCTCGAATGGGAAATTAATTCCTCGCAATGAGGCGGCCGGTTCCGAGTCGATGGAAATTGTCCACGGAGAAACGAGAACCGATCCGGTTTCAGTTTCATCGCGCGACAATTCTTCCAGAGTCCCAGCCTCCGAACCACGCGCGTTCATCGTTCGATGAACTGTTCGAAGAATTCAATACACGATCGCGCATAACGTGACAAAATATGATTTCCGGCTGGGGTGACATCTAGAAACGTACAGCGATGTTTTTAGAGCTGCATAAGCATTTTTGCAAATTTCAACGTTGAATTATGCGAGTCGATTTTTCCATTTCCCGGTTCTCTTTACACCGAGTATCGCGCTCTCCCCGACTCGCTTCGTTCTATCATTTTATGCTCGCTGTACAAGTTCAGTTAATATTTTTAATTAGTTACCTTTTGCGCGAGGAGAATCCGGTACGATGGATAGTAACTTTTTAAATTAGCGTGCGCTTTGCCCCGGGAGAGCGCAGAATAAGCAATGCTTTCGTTTCGAATAATGCTTCCATTTAACTTTACGTAAGCTAACTCTTAATTGAAACGGAATCGCGTGATCGGAACGATTATGATTCCCTCTCCACTTCTAATATTCTACGAAGAACTTTTAACTCTGCCGTATATCAAGAATCAATGAATTTATATTCTGACGCTCGGAAAACGAGTGATTAAAGTCTGTCGTATGGAATAAAGGAAACTTTCGGTTGAAAACCATGCGAACGATAGAAAAGACTATGTTCATTCAGGAATGACCGCTAGCAGTACGGAATTCGTTTTTAGTCGAAACAACCGCTTCGCGTTGCCACCGGTTCCTCAGTCCTCGCTGTTTTTCATTAAAAAATCATCTCTGTGAAAGAAAATCCGCGAAAGAGAAAAGCAACCGTAACGCTTTCAGCGGGTTTCATTTCCTGCTTTCGGTTCGAACAAACCGAGTGAATATTTCAGCGGTACACTTCATCCCTGGAGAATCAAAAGTTCGTTACACGCATTTCCGTTCCGTGGATTTTCCGTGCACTCTACTCTCGGTGCATCTATGACGGCTAAGAGGAACGATAAACGTTGCCGCTACGACTATGCAAAGACAGAGGATCAAAGGAACGACGAGACGAAAAGGCTGTCTGCATTTCCTTTGCTAATACACTTCTAAGTACGAGTGCCCGTCCTAGATTTGGCGAACCGAGATCTCGAACGCAAAGCCATTCGACGTTAGGTTCGGGATCATGGGAGATTCCCTTACGGTGACTGAAAACTAACGCAAAGGGAATAGGTACATGGTCTGTCCCAAAAGTGTTCCTTTCTATCTCGTTACGCTATTACAAAGACTAAGCTTTTACCATTTCGGGGGAAACATAACAGGTGCCCCTGCGGATACTTTATCTTCGTGCAAAATAAAATCTTAGCAAACGTACCTACGAAAATTGAGCCTCGATAAATATTTATTTTCCTCTGCAAACACTATAGTATGAATATTAGAAGTAAAGTTTCATATTATATATTATACAATATATAATATTGTAGTATCCGCGCCTCCCATACCCAACAATAAGGAGTCAAATAAGAACACGAAACGTAGGGTAACGAAACGGGATTGGTCGCGTAGGTAAAGCGGTCGACTGTGGATCCGAGGATCGTGGATTCGAATCCTCGTGCCTTATTTTTCGTACAGACTCCTACAATATGAAACTCTACATCTAATATTTTTTTATATTACTGCATGCTGTGTCCATTTTGTAGTTTCTTGCACTTTCCAATTACCTACAAATGCATACAAATCCGAAGTCTAGTGATATGCCATGCTTAAGCACTGATAATCGAAAGCGTCGCATATTACTGGATCGGAAGGCAGTACATCCCTTAAATTTTATCGCGAGGTTGCATAGGTTAGGAACCAGCTTGTCGGACGATGTTATACCGACTCGAGGTACGAAAAATGAAGATTCCTTTGGTAACGTTGGGAAGTGCTCCAAGGAGGAGTGCAAGAATGAAAAATCCTCGTCACCGGTTAAACGCTTGTTCACGACGCGGTAGAGTCGCGGGCCACGCGTTAACCGGAACCTCCTGGCGACGAGGTTCACCGATTACACTCTTTTCCTCTCTCTCTCTCTCTCTTTGGTGCACGAAGGCAAATATTTAAAGAAGAATTTATCAGCGGAGAAGGAGGGGGGCAGCGTGCTCCGGAGAACGATCCAGGGGGCGACGCGGCGTTTCTCCGGGTCGGCTTTTCTCGTTCTATCTCGGCTGGATCGAGGACCCGTGCCCGAGCGAGCGAGCGAGGCGTACGCTACCCTCTCGCGTCTTGTCTTCCGTTTGATCTTTGCTCGCAGTATTTTTTGACGGCGAGTCGAACAATTTGTATGCCGCGGTGGTTTTCAATTTACATTTAAATTGGTTGCTTATGGCGTTCTGTCGTCTCGACAGGAGTCGAAGTGCAGCCGGGAGCGGAACACCGAGAGTCGCCCGAAGAGAGAAAGAGGCGACGAGCGCGGAGGCTGCAAGACGAACGGAGAACCCGCTCGACCAACGGGACGGGAGCTCCGCGCGCCCTGCGTCCTGCTCGAACAGTCAAATACTGAAACGGCCCCAAGAGAGAGAGACTGGCAGAACTCTCTGCCGAGTTCAACGCACCGACGACGCTCCGTCGTGGTTTTTGCACGCCACGTAAACGTGCCGGAACACGGCAAAGACGAAATCGGAGAGAGGGTGGCGGGTACCTTTCGCTAGCAACATGTTCCTACTCGCATACGCTGCTGATCAAACGTTCCCGGGGTGCAGATGGGGAATTTGCATTTTCCGAACTGTCGCGAAATGGAGCGCGGCGTTTCGATCGTCTCGTTCATAGATAACGTTACGAGGGAAGTTGGATAAATTCTTGGTATCGGATGCGGTGCCCGCTTTTAAGCCAAAAACCTATTCGCAGTTCTCGGTAAAGAGACTTAAGGGGGTGCAATTCTGTACAGTTTGTTTAAGGGAGAATAGAGTAATGACAGTGGAGTATTATACCCTATCGATAACGTTATTCCTGTTTGGGAAAGACACGGTCTAGAAGACTAGGAATTAATGTTGTCTCTAGCGGGCATGAATTAAAAAATTTACCTAAAAATGATCAGATTCGTCATCCGTCGGAAACCTAAATTTCGAGAATTCTCCTCTCGTTGACAAGTGTGCTCAAAGTTCTAAGCGGTGGTGTAGGAACACGGAAGACTGACGAGAGGGTTGCTTTTCTTGTTCAGCCAACCGTTACATCAACATTCCACGCTGCGACTCTCGACAGCGTACGTAAGGGAGAGGAAGTCTCATTTGCTTCGTCGAGCAAACATTGATTTTCGGGAATCGGGAGGACCGCTCGTGCGGATCTTGCAGGTGAACTTCCACCTTTGCAGCCCCGGTCTCCGCTGAAACCCAAACTCCTGCTTAGCGGAAGCAAATATTTAATAAACAAACAACCCCGACGTTAGATTGCTGCTGACACATGGTCTGGAAGAAACTGATTGACCTTTGATATCCTCTTGCTTGGAAAGATCATCTTCCGGGCCGTTTACGCGACGTGGATCGAGTCCTTCGTGTCAAGCATCCGATAAATTATAGACACGAGCGACTCCCTACAAAGTGTACCTGCATCGATGTAGGCTAATTGCGTGAAAAATATTTCAGGAAGATTCGCGATACTAAATACGTTCTTGTTTCGTTTTATTAAATAAAATTGTCATGTTTATGCGTTACAGGTGTAAAAGGTGTACAGTTAAAAATTAGAACAGCCCTCGACGGTAAATATCAGTGCTTCGGCTTAGTCGCGCGACAGAAGGGTCGTGAAGAAACACTATGGAAATTAGCGTACACGAGTGCGGTAACTCCTCGTTACGCCATCACGGTTAACAATGAACGGGACTCGAACAGCACGACGATCGAAAATGAACTCCGATTCGCTTAACGCATTCGGACAGACGCCGTCTTATTTCCTGGGGCTGCGCAAGTGAGATTAAGCCGCGCGACGCGTTAGCCTGGACGATGACGCGCGAACAGACGCGATACACATAAATTAACGATTAAACGGGCCCTGTAGCCTCGTGGTCGAAACCTCGGACAAACTTCCGGGACGCTTACGCGCGACATAATAAGATTAATAGAACGAAAGTTTCAACGAATGCCAGGACAGCCGTTTCTCGTATTAATCATAGCTGTCCGCGACGTCTCGTTCGCCGGGCCATTACGCTAACATTCCGAACCGCGACTCCTCCTGTGTTTGCCGGAGCAGACCGGATGGAATTCTCTGGACAAACGCGCGCAAGTGTCTCCGTTAAAGATCGACTCGAGAATATTCTAACGAGCATCCTTCGCTAAACGATTCGGAAAATGGTGACAGGCTGTGATTCTCTGATAAATGGAATAAAATCGAGCTTTGGAGAATATCTAACTATTCGATCAGATATATAAAGCTTTAAGTGAGATTAGAGTGCCATTTAAATACAGCACACCTTTTCCGAGAACGAAGAATTCGACTTCTAATGTTAAGCGTTAAAGAGCACTAGAGGTGGCCGTTGCGCGCAAGGATCCCACTTCAGAGGCTTCGTTACTCTCATGGCAGATTTACCCTCGACTACAAAAGAAAGAGTTAAGAATATGTACAGCTGATTGAACATCGCGAATATTTATTTAAGTTGACCGCAATCTTCCCGTGGTTCGTCTCCATCGTGGTTGGCATTTTGTTTTAGCACGCCTTGTAACAAAGAAAAGCGAATGCATTTACAGGTTTCGCAAGGAAAAAGAGAAGCGGAGGCAAGGAAAGTTTAAAATGTTCGGAGAAACGGTCGGGGGTGGAAATTGCGTCGAGACAAAGGAGGAGCATCGGGGCCGCGTTGGAAATGAATCGCAAGGACGACGACGGTCCGCGAAAAATAAACGTTATCTGTTGTCATTTCGGCGTCCTCGTTTCTTCTTGCGCGCTATCTCGGCGTCCCGGTCGGGCCGCTGGATTTAGCATCGGCAGCGTTCTGTATAATTTGTTCAGATTGCGATAAAGTTAATTGGAGCCTGTGTGGAATTTATGACGCCGGCCCGAGGAAGCGACCGGGGGAATTCAAGATTCCTAGATCGCGCTAGTAAGTAACGTTCGCGAAGATCGATATCGAGCGGCGATTTATTACTATTGTCACACATTCTGTGCAAATGAGCTTGTACGGATGCGCTTGCCCGCGATCCGGGCGTAACGATCAAAGAAATTCTTCGCGCGGACATTAAGATGCCCCGCGAACAGATATCGTTCCATTTTTCTTTCCTAGACTTTAAAGCACGCGAACATGAACGCGTTCGAATGGTATACAACCAGCTCGAGGACTCCGTGCTTTGGGGAATCGTTAGCGTCGACGATTCCAAGAGTCGAGCGCCGTCGAAGGTGGCCGAGCAGCGACATCCGCGGCAGAACGCGGAAACCGCATCCCGCGGAGTTGGTAAAACAGAAAGGATACATAGATCCAAAGTAGAGTTACCGCGAAAAGGAAAGGAAACTGCGATTTACTTTTAAATATTACACAAATCCCCGTAATTAACGCTGAAACTGCCGAACCGTTCATGTTAATTGTCGTATTTGTAATATCTTTTTAAAATTACCCGGTTATTAACAATGGGTTTGTCGCAATTTTTGATCGGTGCTTTGATCTCGGATATATTCTAGTATTTTGAATAGGTATGCATTGGTAAACGAACAATGAGTAAATGGGTCGTTGTCGAGAGCAACACCGCAAACGAGGGAAACGCAGCATCGACGTGGCAGCTTTATCCTCTCGCTAATAGTTAAACCACAGCGCGGCGTGTACACCGTTCCAATGGGCTCTTGAAACGACAAATGATTACAGAGATGGGCAAAATACTTGTGTGCATAAAAATTTGTAACAAAAGATCGACAGTACTAAAAACTATAGTCTGAATTTATTCGTTTCGTATTAATTGGATTTCAGTTTGCCTATGTTTGTTAGGTAATCGTTCGGTCGGATGGTGAACCAGGTAATGTGGATTTCGCGTAAGTATGCGAGCGGGAGTGCGTAAAAGTACCAGAGGCGGTGGAGGCGTTAGGGTGGAGAGACGGATAGGGGAAAAACGAAACGAGAGTAGGGGGAAAGAAACCGGAGAGAACGAGGAACCAACGAAGGAAGAGGAACGCAAAGGGCCAGCTCGCGGCAAGAAGATATTTGAATACGACTATATACCGAGAGTAAATCGTATCGTCCGCAAACGAGCAGCGGGCTACACAAGAAATGCATTTGCCGGATGCTGACGGTGGGGATAACGGGCCCCTCCCCGTCGAGTGAGGGGGAGCAGGGCGCGCGCCGAAAGGTATACGAGTAGCGATGGGCGTTTCGGTTCTTCTCTTGCGAACTTTCGAGCAATGTCTTTCGCGTATCGTTCAAATTCGGAGAGTTTGGGAATGGTTGACAATCTGAGGTTCGAAGCCCCGAAAATGATCCGAAACGAACGAAAATTCTTAGAAAATCGAATCAGTCGATCGTCGATCGCTTGGATTTTATACGCCTGATCAAATTGCGATACATAAGACAGACCATGATAACTAACCAACTTGGTCGAACGGATGATAGAGATCGAATAGGTACGATTTAGAGAACCTACATATTACTTTGTCCAAGAACCCAACGTTTCGAGACTTCCAATTCGAACATCGAAGTAGCTACACTTCGAGACTTGCTAAACCACGCTATTCCACGGTCCGTAATTTTCAGGGTAACGATCGAAGGCGTCCCGAAAGTTTCATCATCGTGCGATGGAAGCGATTCGAGGGATGTTGAGTCCATCGCTGGCTACGAGGAACGTGTAGTCGGCAAGGGGCACGGTAAGGCTCACGGAAAGTCCCCTTTCGTTCCCGTCTGGTCCAGGCGGAGAGCAAAGGGGCGCTATCGAGCGAGCTATCTCCCACCACTCGTACCAGTTGCGCCGTAATATATAGGCCGTATCTCAGGCCCGCAAATTGCCTTTTTAAACACAACAAGACAGCCGTGCCCCCTTTCAATTTACGCGGGGCCCTTTTTCGCGTGCGCGCTCCGTTCCGTTTCCCTTCGGTCCTCTGCCCTTCCATCCTCCCTCCTCCAGTAATTTCTCCTACGCTTCGTCCTTCGCTCTTTCTCTCTAGCCTATTACGATCTATCTTCCCTCCATCGGCGATCTACTCTTCGTCTCAGGTTAAATCCTCCCATCCCGTCTCTAGACACGTTTCAGCTGGATTTGGTGGATCGATGGCGTTCCCTGGTATTAAATCTGAATACACGTTCGCGGGATTCTTCGAAAATACCACGGTCCATATTACCGGTGTAATTACAAGCACGGCGATCGATTCCAGGGACAGCTCGACGGCTACCGTAGTCGAGCAGTCACGTTGTAGGGGGTTCTCTGGCGCTCGACGGGGAGAGAATGAAAATTTGCAACGAGATCGAGATTATTCGACGACGAGAGGTTGTCCGTGACCATTCACAGAATTTTTCTTCCAGTGGCTTATTAAAACCATACCACGGCGGACGGCCGGTAATAACCGTTCGTACTTTCAGGTGAACGGCGCAGTTAGCGTGACGCGACGCGGCAAACGAGGATAATTTTAGAACGACTCCGCGACAGAGGAGGACGACTCTTTTTCTCCGCGGGAGAACCGATTTTTCTTCGTTTCGCTGGCTACCGGACTGTATGCACGGCGTGCGTGCACATGATCGTGCGGGAACCAACTTGGCCTTGGGCGAGGAAAACCCTCGTCGTTCCTTTCGATGATAGAATCGAGTTCGCGAGAAACGATTACTTTTGGAAACAGTCGCGGTTCGAGTCGTGTTCGAGCAGTTCCGTCATCGACAAAAAGAGACTCGGAACGTTGCGATTTATATACGACCAGATAGTTCGCGTGAGGTTTAGGCACGAATGTCTTTCGAGCGTTGCCCAGTCGAGGGTGGAGAATCTCTCGAGAGGAAGCTAAAAAGTATCGAAATGTTACCGATTCATATTTTTTTAAGTTGTCTGGCGGTACATAAATAATCTTCTTTCCGAAGTGTAAAATAAAATTGACGCGACAGAGGGTTAAAATCGTCGCGAATCGAACGCGTAATCTTTCAACGAAGAAAATTTGCTAATCGCATTGGTGCTACGGTGGTGCGCGGCGGAGGAAAGAAGAAACGAGGCGATCGTTTCATAACGGTTGGGGGGGGGGGGGGGGAGAGGGAATAAGATATCACAAAGGATCCCAGGGAGGAATTTCCTTCCGTTTCATCTACCGCCTTCAGCTAAAGACTACAAAGTGAAAGAACTCGTGATAAGCGACGAAAGAATTATCTCGAACGCGAAACGGTGAAGAAAGAGGATCGAGCGAGCAAAAACGGAGGGTTCGGGTGGTGGCCGCGCGCCACGGCTTTTAATCGGCGTAATAAGACGTCAAGGACACGCCGCGGTTACCGGAAGAAAAATTTGTTCGGCGGGCGCGGTTAAGCGATCGCCGCGGCTTGACTCGACAAGATTGTCGATTTATGTTTACATACTCGTTTTACGTGAGATCTCGATAATTAGAGTAGTTACCTACACACGCGCGCTGCGAGGTCGTGCGTACGTGGAACTGCCTGGCCGGACGGGCAGGATGATGCCGGGAGGATTTAAAAAATGGAAGAAGCACGAGCAGCGCCGAAGGTTTAAACGAGGGCCGATTAATCCCTCCGGGGGAACGCGTCTGAAATTGGCGTATAGTCTTCGCTGCGTTATCTTCGATCGTAAAGCATCGTCATCTCGGCCTCGATACACTTCGAAACGGTTGCTTATTCATCCTGCTCACAAGTCAATATAATCCGTCAGAATCCATCGGGTGCGTCACGTTCCCGTCAACGTATCCCGATCCCCCGTATTTTTCCGCGAATCACCGAGGAGCATCGACGAGCACCAAGGTTCGCCAAATCTCCTCCGCCTGGCTACGGCGTGCCGAGAAAGTTTTCTTTCGATTCCTCCAACGATTCTCCTCTCGCTGTCTGCTCGTTACCTTGGACAACGCGGGTCGCGGGTAGCGTAAATATTAATCGGTGGGAATGGAGGAGCCGCGACTAGGCGAGAGAGCGAACACGCGGGACGCTCGGTTGATTTACAACGTGGCATCACGGCCCCTGAACCAGCTATCGCGTATTTGCTCGTAATAACTCGGTTTGCTTTAAGCGCGTTTTGATGGTTCGCGTTATATACGATTCGACCGGTATTGGATGTAAAACGCTCGTGCAAGGGTATGGATATTCGGTTCGACGAGGAGAGTCGTTACCCCTGGCTGCAGGCAACGCAGCAGGCGTCGAAGGAAGAATGCGCCATAGGAGAAGGTGCACGGTCGAGTGCAGCACGAAGTCGATCGTCGGGGAACTTTTCGATCTCGCTGAAAACTGAGACAAATGTCCTGACACTCGCGAAATGTGTCGAAAACTGCGGAGAATCGAACATCTCTTTTTATCTTTTACAATTGTACAAAGAAAAATTTCGAATAGCGAAATCGACGACGATCGATTGTATCATTCAAAAATCAGCGAATTATTGGCCCAAACGTTGCGTCCGAAATCTCGTCGAATATCCAAAGTGACGCAACCCCCGTCGTTCACCTCTGCGTATTCGAGCGCAGCGACAAGCGGTTAACTAGAATCGCAAACAGTTTACTAGACAAATAGTTCGACGCGGTCAGCGTTAAATAACCAATCGATCACGAATTGGGCCTCGATATCAGCTCCCATCGAGAGGAGCCTCGGCATCCGATGCACCCTCGCGTGTACATGTGTTGCCAATTACCTCTTCCGCGTCAAACAATGTCACAGTTGAATCCTCCGTGGAGGCAGCCCAACGACTTATACGTGATTTCCTATGTTAACGCTAAATGTACCAAGCGGGATCAAACGATCCCTTTCAAAATCCTTATCGTAGATTCACAAGCAACACTTCCGTAAATACATATGGGACTGACTGTATATACCAACTACGACCAATTTCGAAATAAAGAATACTATTTTCAGTAAAAAAAATTTCCCATTTCATTTATATCCCCGAGCCTTACCGAGTATCCCATAATACAAGTTCTCCGAAGGCAGCAAAAATTAGGGTTGCGGAGTGTTAGACAAAACCTCGGAACCGAAGGGTACACAGTCACGGCGCGTAACGAGCGAGGCGTCTCCGCGAGTGGAAAGATCGAGTTCGCGCGTAAACCCGAGCCACGTCCGGTTCTTCGACTAACAATAAAGTCTACGCAGGTTTACGGTGGTATTACGCGGAACGGAGAAGAGCAGCGTGGCGAGGCGAGTCGAGGGCCGCGCGTAATTGAGTCAAAATTATTTTCAAGCGGCCGGGGCCGCGGTCATTACAGCGGTTAGCCTCAATCGAGGGCGGTCCGGCGGGCCGAACTTTCCGGGTGGCAACTTTTTCTGCTTTGATGATCACTGTCAGTGGGCAAAAGGCCGCTTACGGGCCTCGCGCGCTCTCACCTCGCGCGTCGCTCCATCAATCTCTCGTAACCCAGCATGCCGTTTTTACTGGGTGAAATTTATTACGCCGTGGCCCACGCTCTTGCACAGCCCGCCCCCTCCGCTTCCTTCGCCGAGCAGCTGCGACTCGTCGATGGCGTTCCCGCGAACGGGACACCTACCCTCTTCCTGGTTGACAGCTACCCGATCGCTGCCCTTCGGGAATTCGCGGGTCAATCTCTTCGACGGCCTCGAATACCAACGGGTTCCCAAGCCCCGACGACGTCGAACCGTGAACATTTCTTTTTTAGATTTTATAGATCTGGAGGAATCGAAACATTCCAGGAAATAGAGGGCTACTAGCTCGGGTACCTCGGGGATGCTAAGCCCGTACTGTAGCTACAAACACCGCTACAGCCCCTGAGGACGATTGTGAGTATCCCGATGCCATGGCTTTGTTTAAAAATATTGTGATTTCGAACTGAAACCCTATTTTCAACAAAATAAAGTATCTGAATATTCTTCTACTTTGTTATTTTTGGCGCAGCTGGCCCGGACAAATGAGAAACTTCGTATCAAATACAACCTGCATAGTCGTGTAAAAGACTATGCTATTGTAGAACAAAAGGGTTCGTTTTTCTTTGGCGCGACGCGATCAAGAACGAGCCGTGGAACGAAAAATACCGTTGCAAAATTTCCTCGAACGACATCCATCTACGAACTTGGCGATAAACATAGCGGACGTAGTTTTTCAAGCGTCGCCGTGTCGCGTAGAAAATTTACGTTTCGGACGGCACTGCGCGATAAACTCGACGCACGAAAGAGTGCTCGGTGCAAAACCGAGCAACAACGCGAACACGGAGTTCCTGAAAGGCTGATTCCCGCGGACGTTTACGTTTATTCGTGCGCGAAATCGAATTCTCGCGGGGACGCGCACATTCCCGGGCGGAACATTGGTCGCGTTACGAGCGCAAGCGGAGGGAACAGCCGTCCCTCGTCGTCGACGGTACACGTATGAAAACGCTTTGCCGGTCGTTCCGACGGACATCAACGCGCGATACGTATCGGTCTACGTAAATACGGAGAGAGGACGATACGATCGCGACGATCGTTATGGAATCTCCGGTTCGAGACGCTCCTTTAAATTTATAGGGACTTCGCGGCCCGATGAATTCGCCCGATTGAGACCCGACGGGGTGGAATCTTCGTAATGCGTGGCTTTATCCGTCACAAATGATTGTGGTTGCGGTAATGGCCCGCCGCGTCGTTCCCCACGATTTTTCGAGCCGCTCTGTAACGTACACTTTCCCGAATCGCCGAATGTTTGTCTTGCGCTCGTCGGCCGTTGAATTGAATAACGCGCCACGGGATACTTCGACCTGAAAGAAGCGAAACACCCTGCAAAGTCTCGATCGGCGTCGAAAAGAATCGTTTGGTAGCGCGATACGTGCAATTGCCGCGATAACAAAAGCGCGTAAGTTATACTTTTAGGCGTGGTCGTTGCGCGTTCCACAACGAATTAACGTGGAGAATGAATATTGGGAGAGAGAGAGGGGGGGGGGGGGCGAGACCACGGGAAACCTTTTGTTTTCTTTTGAATGTAGATGGCGAGATTGTGCCGGAAGCAACGTTCGTCGATGAAACTATCCTACAACCTGTTTTTAAACTAAGCCCGAGACGTTTCGTTGCGATTTCGTAATTATAATGAACTGTGTAAAAAAATTAGACAATACAACAGAAAAGAGATCACGTTATTCGTGTTATGCTTTCCTGTGCTTGTTCCTCGTTTAGCAAATGCATCGATAAGTTGATCTCTGCATCGAAAGAAGAAAGGTTCGCAGGAAAAAGCACGGCATGATTTTTTCAGGTACGTTGCCTATAAATCAGATCGTCATGTGCCCTTTAACGATTGCGACTGTATTTTCACGATGCGTCTCCTAAGGATTAATATCCTAGACAAGAGGACTGTATCCGACCTTACTTCTTCGCACAAAGTACTCGACGGCCATACAGCGATCTAACAATTCTCTGAGCAAATTAACATAAATGCTCCAGAAAGAAAGGTCAGGCATTTTCCTTTGTTCGAACCTAGGTTTTATACCGTGCGATACGGACACACGAGATCCTATCGCTAGATTGTGTACTTCGGCAAGGAGTCGGCAATAATTTAAACTTTGGAAGGTCTATAACTTGATTCCGCTTGCGAACACGTAGCGTTCTCTACACCTTGCGGACGAATATTTTACGTTCTGTTATATTAACCTGTTGTTGCGCATGTAAATAGATATACCACCTACAAGGAACAAAATATTTGCGATACACTCGCCATGTTGTTCACTCGTTCTCCCCTAACGCGCTTTTATCTTCGACTTAATTAGGTTGGCATTAAAGCGTACAACCACGCGTGTACACGCAATTCTAGGTACACGCGACATCGCTCGTTTCTCACGCTCACTTTTCGTCCCCCGCATAATTAGTCGAAAGTGTTCCACCGAGGGGGCCATCGAAGGATCGTTCTTATTAGAAAGGACCCGGTTTCGATTGACACAGCGGTGTGTATCTGTCGCTGGAAGCTTGTAAGACAACGAGCGCTACAAGCGTTCACGGAATTCCCGTACGATTCTCCGCGTGCATTACGTGCACGCGAATAGTTGAATGCGTCACGGTTGGGAATTACGAGCGCTACCGACGACGATTCTTTAATAAACCGTTAGCCGGATAGGACAGTAGGTGCACGTAACGGGCAAGCATTTCCACGGATAAAAAGGGGTTACACTATACGTTAATATATCAGGTTATCTTCGATCAGCTTTATAACGATACTCGCCCGAGCCTCTCTTAACAAGCGGCCAGATTTTTCTGGCAGTTAATGGCGACTTTCTCCTGTTTATTGTGCGCACGATCGTATCTCGTTCGAGAATTAATTAGTGTCAGCCTCTTTAAAAGGTCTTCGCAATTCTCACGAAATGCGCAAATCCGCACGAGAGCGGATTCCAGGAGAGTCTTGTCTCTTTCTCTCTCTCTTTCTCTCTCTCTCTCTCTCTCTCTCTCTCTCTCTCTTTGTCTCTCTGTGCTCGTTTAGAAAGTCCACCCGGTCGTCGTGCAAGATGAGCCGATGTGCGAGAATAAAATGACCTTTCTCGTTTGATTCGCTCGATATCGGGGCATACCATCCCCGTTTCGCGCCTCGAAAATTATAGCTCGCCGGCTAACCTCTCCGGGATTCGACAAATCCGCGCTCCACCGAACTCTCCGTTACCGTTTCGAATTCCGCCAAGTGCCGAGAAATCGCGAGTCGCTCGACACTACGAGTGTCTTTGTCGAACGTTGCAGCGATACGTTACTCGTTCGGATGTAACGAGCAGCTCTCCAAGATAGAAAATTCGCATCCCAATTCATAAGATGCAAATCGTTGAGAATAAGAATCCAAAGTATACTTCTGGTTACTCGCGAGTAATTTCCCTAACGACCATTGTTCGATGAGAAAATTGTAGACCGATCTCGTTACAAGTATCGCGTAACTGTGCGATACTTCCGATAACGAGACCTCGGTAGCAATTTCGGTGAATCGAGCACCGTAAAATTTCGTTCGCGCCAATAGAGCCCCGGCACGCTTCGACCTCGACAACTCGTTCTATTCTCGCGGAGTACAAAGAGGCTGCCCCCGATTCGATTCCGAGCAGTCGTCTTGGTTACAAGAGCAGTCGACGAGCCTCGACAACGGACTCCACCTCTCTTTTAAAAAAGGAAACTCTTTTGTCGGAGGTTGAGGTCGCGGGGACGCGGTTCGTCGTCGAGCATTTTTTTAACTTTCAATCTTATTAGAAGCGGCGGGGCGCATTCCAACAACCTTACCCCGCCAAACACGGGAATGCAGAAGTTCACCCTGCAGGGTGGTCCGGAGAAGTTAGCCGAGGCGCTCGACTCGCGTTTAAAAGTTCTCCGGAAGGGGAGTCGATAAACAAGTTCCGCCGGTTAACATCGTCCTCGACCACGACGAGACATTTACATTATTTCAACTTCCGCGTCTACGATTTCATCCCCGGGACTTATAACCCTCTCGAGTAACTGTTTAATTTAATGCGCGGCACGAACCCGGCTCGCCGGGTCCCGGTCCCTAACATAAACCAACCCTGTAATTCCTGAGCACAATCTCTCGTCTCTGTATCCAGCTCCTCCGCATCCAGCCGCCACTGTCGTCGATAACTTCGAATTGCAACGAGCAGCAATATTCTCTCGTATAAGGGGCTCCCTTGAACGAGGACACGCATACGCGAGGACCTCCTAGAGAAGAGACCACGATAACGAACGACGAGGGAGCAAGGACACGCGCGGCTACAGGGTCGCAGAAGCCAGAGAGAGGAAAACGAAGGGAACCGACCAGAGCCAGAGTTAGGCATCGTTCCTACGAAAAGTTACTTATTAACCAGTCAGCTGTGTTTGACGAGTATGGAGAACTGGCAGTATTTCGTGTCATGACGAGTATACTCGTTATCGCTCGGTTTTCTTATCGATTAAATCACAGAAAGAACGATCACTCGTTGTTTGTGAAGTCTACATAAATCACTTGTGGAAATTGATAATAAAAACGATAAATATGTAGGCTATCGGAATAAAAATGTGGCTAACCGTGGTCAGAGGTAAAACGAGGCGGAGGCGCGAAGGTGGAGGATGCCTCCGCACGTAGGGGCGCTCAGGAGAGCCACCGAGGCGGTCTGCCGTCAATAATTCCCACATGTAATGAGGCGGCCTGTTGTTCGCGGGCGGACAATAACGCCCATAATTCACTGTCCGCTCTTAGCGGAAACTTATCCTCTGTTTTCCGTGGAATCTCTGCGCACGGCAGCACCCACGAGCCAACCGACGATAAGGTGCCACCGGGACGCTTCAACTTTAATCAAATTAGTCGCTGAACGCTCCGAGAGCCTTGTTAAAAGAAACAACCCTCGGATGAAGGTAACGTTATCTGATGCCTCGAATAGGCGTTTCAGAGAACACGAGTTACGGGGATGGTCGTGTCCTCTCGGAGAGATAAGAGCGACTCGAGGCATGGCTAAAAATATCGACCGTTTTCTTCGGTACAGGGAAAACGCAACCACGAGGAGGCAGAGACGTCGCAGATGCTGACACAGCCACTTTCTAAATTGCCACCACCTTTGATGGAGACAATTGGCCGTCTCTTCTTTGAGCAACTCCGTGAAATTAACCAAACGTCGGAGAGTTTGTCTCGGAAGGCAGGTCAAACGTCGGCTTATGACAAGTTTGAAACAAGTTGTTTTCAGATCTTCGTTATAAGCTTCGCGTTCTTTGCGATGTTATTAGAATACTCGTTTCCATTTCTAAACAAGTAAACGGATTACAAATAGAGAGCATCGCGAATCGATCACTCTGTGGCACGATAAGTTCCCTCTTAGCAGATATAGCTGTAGGCAACGATAGGGCACGTCGTGAATCGTTCGTCGCATCTTTTCCCGATTCTATTATCTCTTTCGCTTTCGTCGAGCCGATTGCCATCGAGCCGATCGCCATCGAGCCGATCGTTCGGACTCCACTGGTAGTCGAGAGCTCTGTCGCAATCGCTAAGATCGACCTTGCTTAGGCCTTGTCCGTAAGCAACAACCGGTCCCCGGATTCCTATTCAGGAGTTTTCCTATTTAGTCGGGAAGATTGCGATTCGTTAAGCTCCCCAGGAACTTGACATTGCGGTTCGCCCGTAACGAGGTGACTGGCCTGACTGCTTCGACTTGGCCAGGATTTTCCACCTTACGGCGAAACGGCAACGAGAAAAGATCAGATATACAGGTGCCTGAGAACTTGTGCTTCGGATGCACCGAATGTCCTTCTCGGGGATCGTCCCGTCATAGACTACCAAACCCAGTCAAAGATATATCGCAACGGCGATGGATACTCTGATTGGTTTCCGTAATAGGACAGCGAAGTGTTTCTTCGCCTCTCGCAGACGCTGTTAACGCAGGAGGCTTGGCACGGCAAATTAAAACGCCAAGGAATACCGGTCGGGAGAAAACGGAGACGACGATTCGTCCTCGTCCATCGACTCCGTCGAGACTCGCGTCTAGTGATCAAATTTGGTACACCACGCTTTCGTAAGTGTCGCGATCGGGTATCGAGGCAGCGAAATCTCGAAAAAATCCGTCCCGTACACGTTGAAACATCGTCCCGGGTAACGAGGATCGACGTAGACGGTGCCGAGACGAGACCGCGGATCTCGAAAGTACGAGCGTGTTGGCCTCCGGCACGAATTCCTGGGCTGGGGGCTCGGAGGAAGGCTCCTCCGCTAGATAATGGCTCTCTCGTACGGCGAATTCGATTGCTGCACGCGTCGTTAGCGCGGTCGGTCGGTCGCGCCTGCTGGAAGGGAGAAGCGACGAAACGAGGACTCACCGGGAGAGGCGAAGGGACCCGTTAAAAATACAAATAACGTACAGAAATTACTTTTGTCCCGCTACGCCGTGGAAGATTTACGGCGGGGCAACAAGCTTACATTGGCGTAGGACTTGGAGACATAAATCAAGGAGAACTTATGAGAGGCCATTCATTAATATTAATAAGCCGTATGTATCTGTCGGGGCATAACGATACGATAGTTGCCCGATCGATACCTAGAGAGATTTTTCAACGCGTTGATGAGAAACGATGATTCAAACCGAACCGCGCGAAACTCGAGGCGAATCGCAGCCTGCGCGCCCTACGGAGGGAAAATATCGTCGCCAAAGGGGACGATGTCTGCATTCGATCGTCGCGAAACGGCCAATCGGTGCACGACCGGTGTTGGATTGGCTGTTATTTAGTTACACAGGTGCGTACGACATATTTGGCGCGGCGGTAATTGCACCGTGACCGGACAAAGCGACTCGCTATCAAACAAGACGGATTCTGATTAATTCGTTTACTTATTCCCGGCATTGTACGGGTGATGTATTGCCGCGTACGCGCCCTTTGCTCGCGCTCTAAACGCTTCTCTATGCATATTCACCCCGATCTGCTTCTTTTTTTTTTTTTCATTTCCATCGCCCTGCGACCGTGCTCGCGATAATAAATGTTTCGTCGAGAGGGAGGGAATAAAGAATGGCCGCGATTCGCTTTCAGCGGCGTTTAAGCGAGTCGTGCGCAGCATTGTTTATTGAAATTGCAGTACAGCGACGGTTGCCGATGGCGATAGATCAATGAATCGTCGAGGATAAGTCTGAAAGGAGATGGATGTAGCATGATTAAAATTTCGAAGCTCGCCAATGATCGATTGATTATTTGAGGATTGGAAGAGTTATGAACACGACCGTTTGAATTTCCTTCGACGTGGTCGCGCGAGCTAGAAAACGACGCCTGAATTAGTAATTTCCCCCCAGAGTTATATAACAGAAATATAATTTCGCGGCCGCAATTATTCTACCAGATAAGAAAACCAAACGAATGCGAGATGATATTTATCATCTTTATCTGCGCGTTTCCACGGCGTTGCAATTTCAATAAACAGTGACGCGCATTTTTGTCGTCGTTTACGAGCGCGTTTGCGAGTCGTCGTACCTAATGAAGACTATTAAAAGGAGAACGAATCGCTCGGTCCAAGTGCAAAGGGACAATAAAATCTGGTCCTATAGAGAATCGGTGGAGAAGAGCCGGAGGGGAGCCACACGAGAAAAAAAGGAACGCGGAGGCATCGCCGGTAGCAGAGACAAATGATGTTTAATAGGGAAGAAGGGCCGCGAGGGAATTTGGCGTGCCGGTTGATGCCTATCGGTCAGGCGTTTAATTAATAACAACACTCGGTCTGGCTGACATCTCCTGCCGATGTGTGTAATAGTTTACGCCCACCCCGATCGGAAGGCCGTCTTCTCGTATCGCGCGTGCGAGCATGCGAGCTCACCCCGTGCTGATTCATTTCGATTAATCACGAGCGCATCTCTTAAGCTAGAAAACTTAACGCGCGAATCGTTCGACGCCAAGGATAACGCGTGGGGATACGTTTGAATAGAGCTTCCCGCTTCCTGTCGACGCGACAGGTACTTCCAGACGCGTACGAGACCTGCCGTTGCTGAATATAGCGCGTTCATAAGTGAAATTGGAGCCGCCTACTTCACGGGTAAACGCGAATCGAAGGTTGCGAGCGGTTCAACACGCGAAGCTATTCGTCACGTGTTCGTACACGTGTACGGGGAACTTAACCGTTACTCCGCGAAGAACTATAGTTGGATATTATTCAGTTTGGTTAGTATACAGCTATTTGCGATGTAAAAGAGGTTCGGAGACATCGTCCCGTGAAACTGGAAATTCGGAGCGATCCGAAAACTAACCGTAAAGCTTGTGGTCCACCTTCGTCCGAACGAACGTGTACCTGTTTCGGCGACTGATCGTTGTAACGGCAATTTATGCGACGCGAACTCCGAATCGTGCATAGTGGATTATCCCAAGGGGTCGCGTTTAATGGAAACTATCGCAATTAACCACGATTTTACGTCCAATTCGGTAGGAACACAGCTAAGCCGTTAATTTATTCCACGCTTGCGTAGAAGGGACGGCTTCCTCGATCTATAGATCACCGATCGGGGGCTGCGCGTTATAACGAAGAAATTCCGAGATTAAGAGGCGCCGCTGGTGCGCGCAGCCCTCGAGCAGCGCGCACACGGAGAACAAACGGGGAGATTACATCATAGATTAAGTCACACTATAAATTCTGCCTCGACGCGAGCGATAATGAGCTCCGGACGATACATCAGCGTCGCCGAAAACGCAAAATTAATGTAGTTCATCGTGCATTCCGTCGTTAGGCATAAATCCTTCAATAGGTCGCGGCGACGTGCCGGCTCGATCGAGAAAGAGAAACGCGTGGGCGAGAGCGGGACGCCAGCATCGAAAAGGCGAAAGAAGAGAGGAGAGAGGACACGCCGATCGAGGGACGAAGATAAACGGAGGAGACGAAAAGAGGCGAGGAGCAGGAAGCAGGAGGAACAGGAAGAGGCGATATCGCCGTAACGAGAAAACCTGGCGGTGGCACCGCACGCGGAGAGTTCACCGTGGAACAGTAATGATTAAACGGCTGATTAATTTCAGATTAGCGGCTATGAGACTGTACACGCGAATGATCATAATGGAGTGTCCGTCGCGATTACAACTCGGTCTATTACGTTGATTAATCGGATACAAGTCATATACATATGTATGACATCCAATGCGCGATGCTCGATCCATTCATTCCGTTTTCTCTCTTTCCAGAACGAGAACGGCCCCCGACGACACGGCTGCGGAGCCAGACTTTTCGTCCGTCTACGATTTCGAGCCCGACGACCGAATCTTTCACGAAACGCTTCGTGTTCCGTGGACGGACACGATAAATCGTGGAGATTATCGATCGCGGAGATATCCTCGAAAGCTTTCACTGTCCCCAAACGTGTCGCTCCACGCTCGTGGATCATCGTAGGATCGTGTCTCGTCCTCTGAAAGTTGTGCTTCATTTTTCTTCAAGATGACACGTGCCCGGCGCAACCGGTACAGGGGACGGTACGAACAGATTATAATAAATGAAACGTAACAGTGTACGGCTGGATATAAAATACGAAATAAAATATAGAATAAAAGACCAATAAACTCTGACTAAACTTAATTAGAGATCGAAGCATAAGAAATACTAGTACAAGACGAACTGTGTTGGGTAAACTAATCTATACCAGTATTATATTTTCTGAAAGTAAAAGACAGTCGCCTACTGATTCACGAAGGGAACACGTGGTTGAACAGTCAGTCGAACGCGAACGACATAAACTAAATGGAATGCCACACGGGTGAAACCGCGTGGTGTAGCTAGTAAATAATAATCGGTTAGTCGATTTCTACGTAGTAGAAATCGAACTTTCTCACGCCAACGTTACACAAAGCAACTTATTGTAAGAAGTGTCGATTAGCTCCGAAAAGATGGCGACTCGAACGAGTCATATTTGCACGTGGATGCGAATTACGCGCCACGAGACCGGCTCGTTACACGTTCCGAATGAGTTAAAGTTAAACGAGGCTTGCGCCACGCTGGGAGTGCTAATAATTTTGGTAATTCCAGGATCTTAAGCCGGCATCGGCAACATTTCACTCGATACTCGTGCAACGCTCGATACCGTATTATCGTTAAGTTTCGCGGTATGCGACTGCATTTACATGCAAACGCCGATCATGGGAGGATGACGATGCTTGTGCTCACCTCTAACGGTTTAATGAACGAATTTATCGCTACTTCTTATTTTCTAACGATTTCCGCTGCAAGTATATTTTTCAATGATTCTCAAGCATGAAACTCACTGCCTGAGCATCTCTTGCAAGTGCGCCGTAAAACGTATCGCGAAGCGTTCCAGAAACGTTCTTGTCGCAACAAAAAAATCACCGAGCAGTCCACGTTTCATCAGTGCCGCTCATCGCATTTCCGATCTTGACCACTGGTGCGAACGTTAGCGAACGAGTAAATTAATAATTCCTTCTGGCATACGAGTTTCGACGGAACTTGAGCGATTGTTTCTCATTTGCGCGATTAAGTGATACCTGTTACATCCAGCAAAAACCTTGTACCTCCGCCTCGAGCGAACGATCGCAACCGAGTATCTAATTATTGACAGCCACCACTGCACCGCGCGCAGTAAGTACAGCCTCATTTCTAGATTTCCGTTACGACGATCACGGTTGCCTCTTTTCAGCAACGAATACGAATCATAAACGAGGCCGAGATAAAGCGTATAATCGACCGAGAAAAAGCTCACGAAACGACTCGATCGTCGCGTCGAATTCTCGTAACCTACGGCCTCTTCGCGAACGTTATCTCCCATCGGTGGACACGTTATCCGCGATCGAGGTGGATTACCGTCGGCCTATTAAAATTCAAGAATCGAACCTTAACGCTCGATCAAGTCCGTCGGAGCTGAATTTAAATTGCCCGCGGAGCGGACGCTACGGCGGGCCCCGCGCGCTCGTCTAACTGTCCGTAATTAAAACGGGTTATCGAGGCCCATAGATTTCAGATACCGTGAAACGGCTGACGTTAAACGATCGCGGAGTCCGTAAATCCCGAGAGCGGGGACGACGCGTTCTTGTAACCGAGTCCCGCACCGCTTGCCCGTTACCGTGCGGGTCGGACCGCGGCAAAGTAAGAATGCTCTCTATCGAAAAGGGAGAATATGGATGGAATGGAAGTGCAAGAAAACGAACCGCGGAGAGAAAGGAAGACGGTTCGGTCTTCCACGCACCGGTGCATCAACGTTCGTAGAGGAACCGCGCCGGTACCCCTACCGGTGGTGGTGGTAACGCGAGCTGGGAGTGTTAGTGACTGCAATGGTGACGACGGTGTTGGTTAACCCGTTTGTCGGTGGTGGTCGCGACAGAGATAGGGGCCCGCGATGGTGGTAGTGGTGGATGCAGCGATGGGATATAGTCGGTATAGTGGTATAGTAGTCGTTTCTGACCAGTGTCTGGCCGCCGGTATCCAACCGGAGGGTTCGAGTAATGTGGACTCGAGCCATATTAGGACGGCTACACCGTGCCGTTTCCTGCCAGTATTCGATGTTATCCGTTGCATATTGAGAATCCCGGGACTGCCAATGTAGAGCGATCGAGTCAATATGATCCCACGTTAAACCCTATTCGGTCTTGCATCTGCTCCCTCGCGCATCCTTGGGAAATGTATTCCTTTGTAGAGGGATCGGAACGCGCACGGCTGCCTGGCCACGCTAAGTGGACCAATTCGACGATAAAATTCATAAAGTCGTTTATCGGGCATTGTTTTTTCGCAAGGGTTACAACGGAACCGTTCTCGGGTGGCTCACCGGAGGGCGTCATCGTGGTCGATTGCGCGAAGAATGCGGGAGTAATCGTGCCGGGTAAACCGGTGGTCGAGTTAAATCGGCTGGACGATGGCTCGCTAACGAGGGCTGGTCATGAATTCGGAGCGCAGTTTTCGAACACGTCTCGATCGATAAAATGGCGGAATTAAAAACGCAGGTGGTCGGTACGAGCATTGTTATTTGGAGTAATACCCTCTGGCTTAGGTCGTTCTCGGAATACTAAATTATAATTACCGCAAGGTGCGGTATATAACCCAATTTGTTTTGCCTGTCGCGTTTTCAATCTTAAACAAATTTCGAGTACTTTTTCATTTTCTAGCAGAGGCTTCAAGAACTCGATCGATACCAAACAAAATGGCAATTTCTAACCTTCGAAACTTTCGGAAAGAAAGATAAGAGTGTGCTACGATAAAATTGTTAAGAATTGTTCTCTTGAATAGCACCCGTTCAGATTGTAAATCGGAAGGTACACAAGTTATCGGGTCACTTTTCGATGATCGTTCCTCGCAAAATGGAGCAACAAGAAGGGAAAGGTACGCTTCTACTGGTCGGAGGAGCGAATCTCGGCGCTCGCGTTTCTGTCAACAATCATTTCGTTCCCCTGGTGTCTCTTCGCGGCCAGACTGCGAGTCAATTTACATTACACACACCGATTCCATCTATCGATCTTACAATGTCTTCTGGGCTCGAGTCCCATTCGTCAGTCCTGTCTGCGCGCTGATTATTCCCCGTACGTTTCTCCGTTTCTCTTTTTTTTTCGCCCTCTTCTCCTCTCTTTGGCCAAAGTGACCGGTCGTACGTGCATGCACGCTGCATCGCAAGTAGCCGGCGAGCAGATCCGATTGCTGTCGCACGGCTCGATAATAAAAGGTACGCGTGTCGTAATCGGGCGATAGGGGGTGTGAAACGCAAACGGGAATTAACGGAGCGGTCTCGAGCGGCGAAATCGTTGCGATATCCACACCGGAATCGTCGTTTCGTCCAAGGAATATCGAGCGAACGCGAATCGAGCGAAAACCGTGCCCAAACGAAGGAAATCGAGGGATTTTTCGAGTCGTGGAAGAAGAACTGTCCAAGACTTCCACGCGAGGTATACCGATACACCCGAGAAGTCGACGTATCCTAAAGCCAACCACGCTTGCTAATAAGATCGCGTTTTACGACACCTCGTTAGGGAAGGAAAGATTTACTGGTTGGCTGGTGTTGGTACACCCCCGACGCACCGAATGGTAGATAACTCTCCGTCCCTTTTCTCCCCCCCCCCCCCTCTCTCTCTCTCTCTCTCTCTCTCTCTCTCTCTCTCTCTCTCTCTTTCTCTCTCTCTCTCTCTCTCAGTCGCCGGTGTGTACGTAGCCAGGCAATATGAAGAGTCCGGAGAAAGGTATGAAGTTTTATGAGAAAGAATGGCAAGCAAAGGAGCCCAGCCGGACCAATATAGAAGCGCGGGCTACAGCCACCGCGAGGCTTTGTTCCTTCGACAATGCGCGTCTATGGCTGCTGTGTGTCCTTCGGATATTAGCCCGTATACACACTCTCCCGTCGCTGATGAAGCCCTGATATCGCTGATAAAAGTCGGATGATCGATAAAGCGAGCCGTCATACCACGAGTATTGCGATCATAGCCAGTCGAGGAGGACGTTTACGAACTTTCGTGCGAGTGACGTTATTAGTTCTCGATCGGAATATTACCGAAATCCTAGTAAACGGGTCGTTAAACGAAAAGAATCGATCCTGGGTCGATGCTTAATCACAGCTTTACGTCGCTGTCGGGCAACGTCGAGATAACGCCACGATTAACGCCACACCTCCCAGAAGTAATGCAAATAAGTGGTTCTAGGAGTACGCACGATGGATTAAGAGATTATCGATGAATCGACAGAGGCGTAGCGATCTGGTTGCGTGCAATGGTCCGCGAATTCCACACTCACGGTAACGTCCTGTTACCCGTCACCGTGTCGAACTCCGTTCCCCGTGTCTCGCGTGGGGACGCGACGGGGAAAAAGGACGCTACCGTGTTCGATCACAGGTGTCAGTCGTCTCCGCTACTCGAGACGTGGCTCGCGATCGTGTGCGTAATTTCCGCGAATCGTTCTCGCAAACCGCGATCTTTTTTTGTCCGGGCGAAAAGTTCTTTCGCCGACGAGAGGAGCAGATATATTATTGGCGAAATGAGAGGGACGAGAAAAAGTACAAAGCGATAACAAAACAAAAAATGAATAAAAAACGAAGAAACGAAACGAAAAGGAGAACGAAGAAAATGAAACAACGTGGAAGAGAGAGAGAGAGAGAGAGGCGAGAGGGGACGACGCGGGGAACGGGGCCAAGGGAAAGAGAAAAATAAAGCCAGGATCGAGAGTCGCACGGAAAGCTTCGGTTTGGCATGCCTGGCGTGCTACGACGGAATTAGCGAGATGGCCGAACCAGGGCTTCGTTATAAAAAGAGGTCGACTATGCAGAAGACACTTCATCCCGTAGCGGTGCGCTCGTCCAGGCCGACTTTCGGTCGGCCTGACAGACAGACTGCAATAGATAATATCTGGAGGAACGTTCGCCTTCTCTCGGTTCGACTTCCATCCACCGGCCCACTACTCATACGACTCCGTCGGGGTGCACGCGCGTTCCTCACGCACACCTTCGTTAACCTCGTTCGCGCAGGTATCACTGACGGGGCCCGGCACCAGTGGAGAACACGCGCGTACACAACAACGTTCGTTCGTGTGCGAGAACCCTCGCGCTAAGCTAACGGCGTGCACTTATCGAGTTAGTTTTTTGTGTCAGCCGGTTATTAGATTATGATTAAACGATTCGAAGGGCAAAGCGAAGATTGGAGGAACGAAGTAAGCCGACGGGCCCCGGCGCGAACATAGTGTGGGCAGAACAAACGGCTATCGAAAAGGAGAAGCTAATTAAAATACAAATACCTTAACTGGCTCTTCGGTGGATTAGTTCCAGCGGGGGCTTACGACGCCCGGGACGTCTTCCTCGTTACTGTCAAACAGACCCGCGAAGACGCTGATGCCCGGACCCTCTCCCCCACCCCTCTTACTCGCACCACTCCCCCCCGTATACTCTCTTATCCTTAAATCACGAATCGAATTGATACGCCGTGTCGCATTCTATTCCGGGATAATCGGATTTTGGGCGATTTGCGTGGCCGCGATGAAGTCTATTTATCGGGCTGCGATCGCGATCCTGACGTTAAGCGTTGAATCGTGAACGGGTTTTTTCCTATGGGTTTAATTATCAGTTTATTCCATTTTTCGTTTGGAAGGTATGCTGCGTATTTGTTCGCCGTCTTTGGCTCGATGGAATTATGCACCGGATCTGTATTAAAAGGAACAAATTTAAGCAGCCTTGGAATCTCCTCGACACTTCCACTTAAAGAGTAATCGTTAGCCTCGCTTCGACTTTAGGCTTCGCAGTTAACGACTGCAGCTTTTTCTACGATAACGAATCGATGTCACATACTCTTTAAGTATCAATCCAAGCGGTAATCAAGTTTGCTAATAAAAGAATTAACGATCGATGCACTGCAGGTTCGCTATCGATACCCAATTAATACAAACATCCTATACAATCGATATATTTCGGTATCCTAACTATTTTCAACATGGGATTACCTCCCACAAAGATCGGAAGTATTACCTATACTCGACTCGAAAAGAACGAATACCCATGTAACCTGGGAATTTCGACATCTCTCCCCTCCCTTATTCAAAAACACCCTGGACACTCACCCGAAAGATAGCAGCATCCAAGGGTACCAGCTAGTCGATTACATACCTGAAACAAAACAAAAGGATTCGTTAGCTTGGTTGATCAGGAAACTTGCGAAGTTCAAGATCCACGTCAGAAGGCAGAAAACAGCAAGGGGCAAATTGCGAACTCGAGACGACGCGGCGGTCGTTGAAATGGAAACGAAAAAGCGACGATCGACGGGGTGTTAGGCGGCAATCGTATTCTTTCGTCGACACTGTGACATCTTATAAATTTACACTCGCGTTACGATGCCGCCGGGAAAAAAGCAGCGCGAAGAGTCTCTCCCTCGGTTACAGCCACTTAAAAGGGTCAGATCGTGCTGCGTCGCCTAACGAACGCTGTCGAACATGCAGGGATAGCATCATAGTTCCCGGTAAGCTTTTTGTCGTCGTTCGTGCGTTCTTGCCAACGGCCGTGAGGACGTTTCGCGACGAACTAAGGATAAGGAAACGGAGGACGCTCGAACCTAAGGAAAGAAAAATGTCGGGAACGAAGCGACGGATAAAAAGTCACGATCCAACCGGGAACGTTGATGGTCGTTCATCGACGTTTGTACTTATCGTGGCCGATCGTTGTTCCGCCGTTGGAAGTCGAATTGATTTGTTGGACGCTGCGAGTTCCGCGAGCAAAAACTTGCTGGTTCGAGCCTCCTCGTCGCGGGAAATCTCTGTTAACTAACTTCGACGACAAACTACTTTGACCTCTCTCGTAAATATCTGGGATTAGTCGAGTTTCACGGTGTACGGACTGAGTTGGCGTCTGGTCGATACGATGTTATCGTTCCGACCGGATAACGTCGACGAGTCTTCGCGACGGAGCGGCCTCGTGGAAGTTTTGGCAGAGGAGAACATTTCGCGTCGGATGATGTCGGTTTTCATTGCCGACGGAATGCGGATAGTAAAGTTTAATACACGGTACGCCCTCCAGAAATATTAAAGTTTACTCCAGAGTTCCACGCGGTCCTTAAGTTGGACGGACATCTACGCCTTCGGATTCTGTAATATCCTGTCGCGAGAATCCGTCGTCGATTCTCGAATCGAAACGCAGGATAATTGAATCGAAACCGAAGGATAGAAACGATAAACGAGCGGAAAACGAGAAGCAAGGGTAAGATCGCGCGGCGTAACGAATAGGCGAAACGATCGCGAACGTGGCGATCGGCGGTTCCGAACGGCCGGAACAAATCAAACAATGTAATAAGCACGTGGAAAGAAGCGACGAGTTGCAAGAAGCATAAAAGAATCTCCGGGCGATGCTCGTCCGCGTGGAATTTCCAGCGTATGATCATCGGTATCTCGGTAGGATAAGCGAAGAGGGTTACCGCGGACAAAAAGACCGAAGAAGGAATCAAGAGGAGCGGAGGAGGGTGGAGAAGAGGAGGGAGGAGAGAGCAGAAAGGGGCGGCCAAAAACAGCAGGGTCAGAAGATGAAGAATAACTCGAGGAGGAGGCGAAAGAACGGAAAGGCGACGGAAGGAAACTCGTTTCTCGAAAAGAGACAACGGGGAACGCGAACCCGAAGAAGAAAGAGATCGACGGAGATGGATGAAAAAGAGGATGAAGGGTGGGGGGAGGGGAGGGGAGGGGAGGGGATGGGAGAGGTATGGGAGGAACCGCGAAAACGAAATACACGGCAAACAGACATCAGAAAAGTGTACTGGCTTTAACGAAACGGCGAACACGAGCGACGAAGCGGCGGAGACGAGCGGCCCTCGAGAAAGAGAGAAACACAGTCCGATATATGCGCGCCGTACGGCGCGGACCTTATTTCGATCGCGAGAGGGAAAGGGAAAGCAAGAGGGCGAACGGGATAAGGGAAAAAGTGGCGAAGAGATGGAAGAGACGAGCGGAGGAGAGAGCCGAAAGTCGAATACCGGTGAAGGCGAGTGTAATGTAAGACAAGATATCCTACTCGCGGTGGTGATAGTCGAAATGCACGTGGAAGTAAGGCATGGGGAATCGACGACGCGAAGGAAGGGAGGCAGAGATCCCGATGGAAAGAGGGAAAAGGGGGATTGAAGAAAAAATCAGAAAAAGAGGAGACAGACGAAACGAGGAGGAAAGACGAAGGAAAGCCAGCAGAGGAGAGGAGAGCCTTCAATGATGTTCGGCCGCGTGTAGTGAATATCCGGCTCTCTCCATCCGTGTGCGGGGAATACAGGCGCGTGAGCCGCGAGTTTCAGCCTTTACTCCGGTGGTGCGCGCACAGGGAACACGATGGTGTCTGGTGTGTGTACACCAGGGTACAAGAACGAGGCCCCTGGCTGGAGAGTGTGTTGGGTGTCGGGTCGTAGACCACAGCAGAGTCAGCTCTCCGAGCGCCCAACCGGTCGGGCAACTTTTTAACGAGCTGCGGTTCTCTTCTCCGCGAAGAGAAGGAAAGCCGAGACCCTGGCCTGAACCGAGTTGAGCCATCCTCGGCTTCGAAATGCATGCATGCATGCATGCATGTGCGCCATGTGATACCGAAGCGAACGAGCGAGAGACGAGGAGAGAACAGCCTGGTCCACGAGGAGCGAGAGTGCAGGCGATGGTAAGAAAGAGAGCGCCAAGGAACGAGGAGGGTACCTCAGAGAGAGAAGGAAGTAGGTGGAGAGACTCGTTCTTTGGGTCCGCCATGGGCATGCGGTTACAGGGTTAAACGGCCCAAACTCCGTTCGCCCGAGTCCTGCGAGTTCTCGTGGAATCGAACGCGCCCGATTACCTCGCCTATTTACGGCACTGCGCCGCGAACTCTCTGATCGAACTGTCAGCGTAACATAGGGCTTAACACCGTCGGAGGATACCTGCGCGGGGCATCCAGTCGTTTCAGCTACTCGACTGGCTCCGCCTGCGTGCGGTAACGCCGTCGTTCTTGCTACCCACGAAAGTCCGCTCTCGGTTCTACCTCCTGTCACGCGGCTACGATATCGATTCTTATTCCAAGCTCGATTTCGTGCACTCGACATCTGCGCGTTCCCGGGCTATACCGGAGACGTACCCTGCCTTGCAACAAACCCTTTCGCGGCGACCCGCGATTACGACACACTTGTCTGTTTTCTTAGATTCCGTAAAATTATAGTGCCTCGATTATTGCACGAAATGGAGGCTGAACATTTCTGCAATAATCAAGGTAACCAATCCTGTGAGCGGCAGCCCTGTGCAGCGTATCCCCACCGTAATTCCCAAGCTTACTTGTTGCTTAGCAACCATCTTGTTGACCCCATACAACGAACGAGGGATGGGGTCAACACGTGGTTTCATGCAATAATCGAGGCTATACTGTATCGGTATTACCGATATACCGCGCGTTTTCCTGGGGGAATTGTTCCCCGCCCGTGATTAGGCGCGCGCCAAGATGCACCACGATATGCGTAATATCCACTTCAACGGACGTGTAATAGAAAACAACCATTTCCGACTCTTCTCGATGAACCTTCGTATCTGGCACAGGTGGACCGACAGCCTAAGCTCGAAATTTGCACAAGGTGAGCGATGGAAATTCCGCGAGTGTCGTTCACGGATTATCGCCAGCGTGCCGGACGCGTGTTCTTCATTAATCCCGTGGCGAATAGCATCGTGCGAGATTATCGCGTGAAGTATTGGATGTAATATGCATACAAGCCGCAATTTTCCGTGAAGTATATCGCAAGCGTCGATCCTAAGCGCCGTCGCTGTATCACTGTTATTACGCTACGTCCGGAAGCCGTTTCGAGCCGGAGAAACTGTATCCATATTTTTACACCTGTATGGTAACGATTCTATTCGGACGGCGAGAGAAAAAGCACGAAGTGAGGCGGGTCGACATTTTACGTTTTCACCTGGTCCAGGTTCATCCTCCTTTGGTTAAATATATGTTAAGAGCTTGCGTTTGAATCAGTGATTCAATCGGAAGCTCCATTTTGTCGATCAGTGCTGGAATCGCTTCGCGACATGACAGAATTCTTAACAAATGTGAAACATTCAAAAAATGATCGGATAAACGGTGTTAGCATGGATTGCGGATAAGAGAGGTTGAGCTCGTTCTCGCGATAGCAAAGTCGAGAATCGAGGTGGCCCAAGCCACGGTGAACACTCCGAAGGCTTTGTGCCTCGGCGTTGGCGCATCTTCAGATTTTATTGAATCAGCGTGAATCGAATCGAAGAAAGCGAGGAACTCCTCCGCGGGAACGGCCCTCCATAAAGTCAACATTACTCTTTCGCGGGATTCCGTACGGTTTGGAATTTAAAGACAACCGCCGCGTCGCGTCGCGCCGACCGGATCCGACCCGAGGAAGTCGAGGCCCGTTCTTCGAGGCCACCTCGAAGTTGGTATACCCTTCGGTAAGAAAGGCTTCGCGAGCGTGGCCGTGGTGAATCTGGCCGTGGCATCTTCCTCCGTGGAAACGCACGCGAATCGCGAAATACCCGTGGCTCTCGGGCCTTCATTAACAAAGGCTTGCCTTATAGGATATTCCATCTATTTACGACAGTCACGAACGGTCAGATCGTTAGTCTCGAACGATTCCTTTTTGGATCCCGTTGCTCCGTCGGGAGACTTTCGCCTAACCTTTTTACACGAACTGGCCGCGCGGAAGGGAAAGCCATCGGTAAAAATGCGCAAGCGGACAACAACGACGAGAGGATCTTTACGGAATTTTACGCGAGAACGCGAATCTTATACACTTGCGATACAACGAAAATGTAAATGGTTTTCGTAAGTCTCCTTGTGAAATTTCAATTGGATCAAAATAACCGTGTTCCGTAAATCTAGCGTTAAAATATTAAGGCTGAACAAAATATGGGACAGTTTTGAACCCACCAAACTTCAAGAGAATTAATCCGTGCCGTTCTCTCTTTCTCCTCGCAATACCTCACGGATCACCACCGAGGCCCCCGTGGGCCAGCGATTCATTTATCGGCAGGGAATTATCGGGGCCATTTTTCGTGCTGAGCTCGGTTTGCCAACGAGAGTACGAGCTTACTCGGAGATAATTATAATTATCCGTTCGTTCGGCCGGAATTCTTTCTGCGCTTTCGTAATAACCGCGGTTAATTTCTCGAAACGTTGGCCCCGCCGGTGTTCGTGACAGCCTGATCGAAAGCTCTGCGCCGGGCGTCCACGTCAAATAGTGCTTGCGTCGTTCGACGTCGCAGCCTGTGATTATCGGCTTCCTGGCTCCGGCATCGCAGCAGTCATTAACGCCACGGAATTTCCGCTTCTTCCTTTCCTCTGAACGCTCGATAACCACTTAACTTGTGTCAAAACTAGACGCTTCGATCTTGTCTATATCCTCGTTTACGCGGATACGTCACGGATCATCAAACTCCCTCCCTTTGTCTTACAATCTTTTTAAACCAAGACTGGAAGAGTTCTACAACTGCTGGTAGCTTCTTCGAATCTATCGTCGGATGATCGAAACTATCCGAACACAGCGTCGGCACGCAAAGCTCCACGCTCCGACCTTTCTTCTTTCTGCCTCCGCGGAGGAATTATCAATGATAAGGTCGCGGATCGACGAAGCCTCGGCGAGGAACGATGAACAGCGGTGAGGAGAGGAAAAGACGAGAAAAAGGAGGGAAAAGGGAGGAGAGCTGGTCGGTGTGGCTGCTGCCGTTGGCTCGCCGGTATCGAAAGAGCGCTCGATCGGATCTCCGCGGGTCGACCAGTCGTGCGTTTCTACCTTCTTTTATTACGTATTTCAATCGAGTGTAGGTCAATTGACGATAATCACGGGCAGAGTTATACCAAGGCCGACCGATTGGAGGGTGAAAATGTAACGAGCAGGGAGACGAGGCCGCCGGTGCGTCGAGCGGTGGGGCCTCGAGGGGGCGGGAGAAGGGAAACGGATGAAGGGCAAAAGAGAAGATGACGGAGGGCAGAGGGTTGTAATGAGAGGGTAGCGGAGCGCCGATAAATCCAGCGGGTCCCAGCATTTGTAAATTACAACCTGCCAATACTGATCCTCCGTAAATAAATGAGCCTGCCCCCCCACGCATGCATAGGTGCCGTCCGTGATCCGGCCTCTGAGCAATACCGTGGATATCGGCGGTGGCGGTTGATCGCGTTAAACCAACAGAAAGGCGGTGTTTGCGGTGATTTTGCGGCTCAACCGAACCAAACGCGCCAAAACTTTTCGTTAGGAGGAAGGATATCGTTTGGTTAAAAGAACAGCAGTATTCAAAAATGTTCGACTTAGTTCGACGACGGATAAGGATAAAACTATTTTGATCTCTTAGAGGTCCGATGATGAATTGTTTCGATTAGAATCGGAATTCCCGCGATTTGTTCCGAATACGAAAGCTGTGCTCATTAGCAAAGCTCGTCCGACAAATCTTGCCTTTGATTCGATCTTACTAATCGTTTGATGACGAGTTTCGAATTACTCGATAGTTTATTAGTACATAATTAGTTCGAATAGATTATTCGAACGATTAGTAGCATCGCCAATAAGGCAAGCTCTAGTCGGATAAGCCTTATCGATGAGCTCGATCGACTAGCAAATCCAGGACGAAACACAGCGATAGGTAATGCGGCTCTTCGTACCGCGACCAGTAGTGCTATCAAATCACGAACTAAACGCGAGGGCGAACAAATTCTCTGTCTATTCATTTTGCACATTTCAAGCCTCGGCGAGTGACCCAAACTCTTCTGGACGAATTGTCTGTCGGAAGTAATCGATATCTCAACGAGGAGACAAAGGATCACAGGAATAAAATTACGTACAAGAGCGTGAAGCCGAGCCAAGTCCCGTGAAATCTACTTTTACGATTGCAATTGAAAGTTTCAATAACGCGTCGATCCCGCTGTAAAACGCAGGGCGGCGATGTCGGTGTTGCTTGCGTCGGTGGGTGTGCGGTTGAGGGACGCCGTGGGACCGGAGGCGAAATCGAAAATTGCCGAAAAAAACGACGACGCGAAGGGGGTGGCACGACGGAACGTAAATAAAATTCGAACGTTACAAGACCGACACGCCGCGCAAACGGGGGAAGAAGGGAGAAGTTGGACGAAAGCGACCAAGAAACACAGTCATCGATAACGCAGGGAGCATCATATTGCACCGTGCGGAGTAGGAGAAATGGGATTGCAGTTCTCCTGTACACACCTTTGCCCACTTTAATTCCATTAAATACGCGCTCCGCAACGACGGCCCCCATTCTTCAAGGCAATCTGTACGGGTTGAATCCAGGGGCGGACTCCGGCCCGCCGAAACGGTTAGCAGATATTTAACTGAATATCGAACTCATTTGTATCACTTAACCGGCCACGGTATGAAGAATTTATTGCCGTGAATTAATCTAGCAGCACAATAGCGCGTAACGATATCGCGCCGCGTATCTGATCGGCGGCGCGCCGCGGCGAAATAAAACTATAAATTTATTAATCATGCCGTCGCCCGACATCCGTTCTCCCCTCTCTCATTCTGTTTCTTCGCCAGGGATAATTACGCGCGCGGCCACGGAGGTTTACGGTACCGGGCTCGTGTGCGTTTCTGATGAAAAATATTTGACGGGTATTCCGGTTTCCTCCTCCATTTCACGGTCACGCATCATTCAAGGAAATGATTGAAGGAACTCGAAATGAAAAAAAAAAAAATATTGAAGCAAATATTGGGGTCGGATGAAATATCGAACGTTTAATGCTATTATACTTTTCAATGTGTCAAGTTAACGGAGGAAACTGCGAAACCTTTTTCAACACCATATCGATTGTATACGTTACGGTTTACGTACTGTTTCGAAT
>NC_071980.1:9001420-9007925 GCF_026283585.1 Hylaeus volcanicus
GACACGTACGACTGTGTAGGACCATAGAAACGGTGCAATGGCAGAAGTTCAATGTACTGTGAATAAGGACAGCAATCGCCCACAAAAGAAACTCGGTTAAAGCCAGATAGCGAGTTTAATTTACGGTTCCCTTGTAGGAGCGTAGCACCAGCGGTTATTGTATCGTTCGTCGCGGATCATTATCGCGTTTGGTGCTCGGAATTGCACGGTATTATTTGTCTTCGGCTCGTCATTTTTTCGTTTCTAATCGTGGATTAACGATACGATCAGTGGCAGCTAAAAAGGTGCCGTTGGATGTCTTACTCGAATGTTAAGTCGTTCGTATCCGTTCCTTCGCCCATCTTTGCGAGTACGACATAACCGCAAAGGCCACGTGTAAATTTACGTACACGACTATATTTAAAAAATAAATTATCCGTGGGATGTGCGTCAATGTTTCAATTTTTTACGTTCCCGGTGAGCGAATACGGATGAAATAATTTAACCTCTACATACGCGATGGAATAATTTCCTTCGTTATGGTATAACGAAGAGCGCCGCGAGACTCGTAAAATCACGGCAGGGTGGAACGAAATTCGCCCCTGTTTCGAGACTTAACAAGTACGTGCTCACGCACGCGTCTCGTTTAAGTCCGGTACGTATCGCGGCGTGTGGACGAGGCTTTAACAACCGACTGAAAAAAATTGGGCAGTTTTCGTTTACCGAGTCTTAGCCGGTTCGCGAGGTCGTTAATTTTCGGGTGGCCGCCGGTGGGATACGTCTCTCGCCCACCGACGAGTCTTTGAACTCGAGATTACCTTCGGTTGCCTTCGGTTCTTTCGATGCGTTTTCGATCTGTGAGAACTCGAGAACATCTCGTCGGTCTTCCCTCGATATACTCCAATATCTCGCGATTCGTTCACGTGTCGCTAGTCGTCTATTTACAATAAATTCTGTGAGAATCATTAGAATCCTGATTTTATCTATTTAATTGGCTGTTTTACATAACCCCTTGATACCCTTGTAAACGGTACAGTTTCATCGGTGAACTGTTAGCAATCGATTATTTATACCTTACTATCGGGAAGGCGGCGCACATAGTGACAGAGTGTTAACTAGCAGGTGACGCAACGGTTGGGAAATTTGATTTGAAAAATGTTGATCCGGCGTTGACGACACCAAGATAAAGAGCTCGCGGCATACGTCTAAAAAAGGTAGGAGAGCGATTAGCAGGACGATTAAGCGTCGATTGTGTAATCTTATGTTATTTGCATAAATTTGATTCCATTTCGAAACTCGATGGCGACAGGAGTTGATGGATCGGGAGCCTGTTTTTGTGTTTCTACTTCCTCGTAAAAAGAATAAATAAAAATTAACACAAGACGACGATTAGTAATAGATACTCGACGGTTGGAAACATGAGGTTGTGTGGTCACTTCGAAATACATTTACTCCACTCCCTTCGACCAATTTTCCTGTCAGTTTCCCATTGCAGAGGAATTCGATAGGTCTTCGCTGGCGTGCGCCGAGCAAAATAAAAAAGGGAAACGCCTCGTTCGCGCGACGGGCTCTTCAACAAGCGGGTAAACATTATTTTCCAGCGTGACGAGTTACCAGTCGTTCGCTTCCCCCAGCTCCCGAAGGTGCTTATTAAAAGCAGTCAAGTTGTCAAAGTTTCACGCGCTATTAAACGATCGTTGGCCGAGCTTGAATTATCGTGGCAGAAAACTCGGTCGAGAAAAAGAACCGAGCGGCAGAATCCAGACCGGGCTGGACGCCGTTACGATCAATTAAGATGTTTCAGCGCGAAACTTATGCAACAAACTGCTTTTCACGATCGTTCGTGAGTCACGCTGGAACGGACCAGCTGGCTCAACCTCCTCTCGAGCGTCTCTGGAAGCGTGGTGAGCCAGCAGAATCCGTTAATTTTCACGGTGGCCATCGACGGGACACGCTTCTCGTTCACGAAGAGCAGTCCTTGAACGCCGGGTAGCCTTGGATTGTCTCCGATTGCGGCCACTTCCATCCTCCGAATTTCGACTCGTTACCAACGTTCACCGGCGAACTTTCTCAAGCCAAAACGCTCGTTAACCCGTGCTCCTCTAAAGTTTTCAACCATAATATCGCACGTAACTCGGCCACGATCGCGGAGACCGCCACCGGCCGTGCGATCGATCCGCGAGGAGTCTCACGGCGTTCGATAATTCATGGGTCACGGAGCCGTCGACAGAGACGCAAACCCGGAGACTTTTTTCTTCTTAGATGATCACACGTTACACCGGCGTGTTCGACGGCAGCCAAGACCAGTCCGTGAATTCTGGACTACCTTGGCGTTAGCCGTGGCGATCGCTCGCAGCCAACTACGCATCCCCAGAGGAGGCCGTGGAGTTATCGTAATCGTTAACGAGACTGCTGTCAGCGTGGTAAGACACCCGGGGGTCCCTCGCCATTAACCTTCCGCTAACAAAGGCATTGCCACGTTCTTCGCTCCCGGCGTACCGACCCGCTCCCTTCCTTATTTATATGCATAACTCAGTAAAGGTGTAATGAAAATTTCACGGTCAACTCGATTATAGACGATCGCCGCCCGTCTCTCGTCACATCCTTCTTTCGCATCCACCTAATCCCGCCGCTCCTTTTCGTTCCTGCGTTCTATCTCACCTGCGCTCTCTTTCCTATCTTTTCCCTCTCCTGCAGCCTTTTCCCACTCTTTCGTCTCTGTTATGCGCGCGTACTCGAGCTAGCTATGACTTTTCTATCGTCGAAGAGCCGCGGTTCTAATCCTCGAGAGTTATAACAGTCTTCCTCCTTTGCTCTATTCCTTGTAACCGGCGATGTTTCTCTCTCGAATTCACCGTGATGGTTGGCTCTTTCTCCGCACGCCTGTTAGACGCGGAAAACGACTTCTCGGGATCGCGCCTGTCTCGGCGATAAATTTTCCACGGCGATTATCGATACGCCGCGATTATCCCCTGTAACCCACCGCCGTAATAAACTTTATCGTAACGATGGTTGACGAGCGGTCGTCGAAAGCTGGGATCGGAAAAAGGCGTGGAACCGGAGGAGAGCTCTCGTTTCAGCAGCCACGTTTCGCGGTTATTACAGGCAACCGGATTATTTAAATACCGAACACTGGTTCGTCCATTCTTCGACGAGAAGTTTCTATTTATTGGACGCTTACCGTTACGCGACTTTTACACCTAACATAAGGATGTACCGGTCTTTAGTTTGATTTAATCGACGCGATTGCCAGCTTACCGGTCGTCTTTTTACGTGTAATTGAATATAAACTCGAGTGAAACGAGATACCGCCGGTAGTGTATGGGAGAAGCGAAGTTAATCGTCGATAAATTATTGACAACTATATTTGCTTGACTAGGTGTGTCGGGGCGCGTTGAACCGATCATGTGGAAATAAAGCGATGCATCATTTAATAATAATCAACGTACCGTTCGATTTTCCGATCGTTTCCGTACAAAATCTGCGCTATTGCGAATACGACTAACGACGAACATTGATGGGAGCAATGGCAAACTCTTCTTCGCACTTTGAAACAGGGCCCATTCTCAAACTTATTTATTTAATTTGACGTTCGCGATAAACGCGCAAACCGTGCAAAATTAAAGAGTACGGTACGATTCGAGAGGACGTAGCTCTGCGAACAGTGGAGTTCACCACGTAATACGTAAGAAGACATTACTCGCGTAGCTGACTCTCTAAGGACGATAGCGAGACGAAGAGGCACAGCAAACCCCGCGAACTTGCTACATACCATAATAATGAACCGAAAGAGGACGTAAGATAATTGAGTCAACATGGTTCGCGACGGAATACTCGCCACGGCACGATGTTCCCTTAGCGAAGACCATGCGTCTCCTTCCGCTTTATTCATTTTCTCCGTACTAATGATAACTTGACGCATCGCGGCAAGCGTATCGCGCGATCTTTTTTCACGAAATTGCAGATTCACGCGGCGACGTTCCGCCTCGTCTCGGTTCCTCGGCCGCTTTCGGTACTTCTCACGCGGTCGAAATTAAAAATTATTTTACAGATCCATAGCGACAGCTTTCGTTACGACCCATTGTTGCTGGAGGTAGGGCAATAAACTTGACGTAAAAAGGCACGGAGGAGACCGAGACTTAATGTTCGAACGATAAGAATGTAGGACGAACCTAGCAGGTGATCGTCGTGGGCATTGCCTCGCAGTTCGTGATTTCGTGCCGGTCTGAAAACAATAAACAACCTCGGGATTGCTCACGGGACACGAAGAAAAGCCAGAGGCCCGAGTGAAAGTGCACCGCGAACATCCTAGTTCTGCGGTTCGGTATCCTAGCTCGACGTTCGCGCTCGTGTAACCTGGATCGCGATTCACGGATTTTGAAATTTTCAGTCGCGGTAATTGGTGGCTGAAACGGCGGTTTAATTACGCGATCGGGGCACGCTTCGTCCTTCGCGCGAAATAAACGAAACGACGACGAGCGTTACGTGGGTGGAAGAGGTCGAGTTATCGTACGTAGTAAAATAAAGCCCATCCGCGTTGAAACCATCCGCGACGAGTTTGCTTTTGTAGGATAGCTAACCTATCCATTACAGCAGAATTCACGAGGCGCTGGAACGTCGGTGGAAGCGTCCTGGTCGGACGATAATTCCCAACGTACGCGAGGCACGTCCTCGGTCCTCTCGTGTGTACGACCAGCCAGCATGCATTAGGGTACCGTTGATGCTAATCTTTGTCCAACAATTACGGCGACGGGACGACAGCGCGAAGTGTTTGGGTCGCTCATGCGGTCGTGCGAATTGTGTAACCGGTCCAGTGGCGATACGTCAACCATACGACAACTAATCTTGCCGGAACTTATAGATTCCCGAGCGAAAAATTGAAAGTAAAGAACGACCAGGATGTCCAGCGGATGGCTTTCTACAGTTAAGAGAATACGGGGCCTCAATTTCCCGGTGACTCCGTGATCCCTAGCGAGTCGCGAAGATATTATTTCTCGTCGGTCGACCGTGTGGATTATAAATTTTTCAAAAGTCTCCTTTTGTAATCGCTGGACGGTATATCTGGTGTTCCGTCTCGGCTGTCAAAGTTGGATTCCAGACGAATAAATTACGCGGTTCGAAGGGGGCCGGTGAATTATCGTTACGCATCAGTCTTTATCAAACCGGTAAAGCGACGATCGGAATCCGGTAGTTTCGTACAGCATTGTGCCGCGCGATCTGGACGCGTTTGATCGATCCTCTCGTTGGTGGCTAATGAGCGGGCTCCGTTCGCGTCTCGGCGCGATCCAGCCACCTATGGAAAAAGAAGGAAATCCGAGCGGGACCGATACGTTCAGGCCCGATTGCGTAATTTCACGACGCGTGACGCCGGGTGTCTCCTCCAATCGACGCTCTCTCTGTCATCGCGTGCGCCTCGCTGTCCCGAACGCGGGGACACGCGCGTGCGTCCGTGGACTGTTCATATATAGGGTGCTCCTCGATATACGCGTATTCGGCTCTCTTATCGTCGCAAGAAATCTGGTTACTCTCCTTCGATAGATTACCGTGCAATTTCCTCTCTTATAAGCAATTGGCTGCCGTTTCACCCCGACTGCCAAAGAAATCTCATAAAACATTCCGGTAAAACCGCATCGCGATAAAGTCACGTCGAAAAGATCACCCGGTCTTTTTATTCGAGACGTTTAATCCCTTCGCGAATCGATCGAGCCGTATTTAACGTGCGAAATTCCACGTCGCGAACAGCCACCGTTCAAAGAATGCCAACCGAGAGCGAAACGGTCGTCAAACCACAGCCACGAATTACGCATGGCCACGAGGGGCCTATCGAGACCTGTCGAGGTGGCGCCTCGTCGAAAATCAACCCGTTCAATTTTTAAGGATGCTGTCAGCCGTTCGGAAACACCCTGTATAGAGCGGGCCGAGGTTCGGTAGTTGATTAGATTTAAAAGAATGCCCCGTCACCTGCACCGTTGAAAGGAGACTAGGCCCAGGGGCGGGATGGTGGGGCGTTCGCGGTGGGTAGGAGGAGAATACGCGAAGGGAAGGAGAAAGAGAAGGCCGAGAGGGAGGAGCGCGGAGGGAGAGGACGATCGTGAGCAACGAGGGACCCAAGCATGAGGCCCCAGCGATCACTGACCGCTTTCGCCGATCCCAGCCGCCAGCTAGCCACCTTTCAGCGGCGCAGCCATCGGGGCATCCTCCTTCTTAAGGCTCATTCACATCGCGTCGCTAATCAAACCCGACAAGCAAGGAAAAAAGTGGCGTTGGAGGTTCGGTTCTCCAAGAAATCATGGGAATTCGTTCTTTCCACTGGTTCCAAGTGGTCCGTGGTTGCGCAACTCTTTTGAGAGAAGATTCCAGAGATTCGACGCTGAAACTGTAATTCTTCCGTGCCAGTGGTATGGTTAGAAGCTACGACGATTTGAAATTCGACCAACGTAATTAAATGCAATGCTTAAAAACGCGACTGTTAACGCGAGAGAGAGAGAGAGAGAGAGAGAGAGAGAGAGAGAGAGAGAGAGAGAGA
>NC_071980.1:9007935-9115224 GCF_026283585.1 Hylaeus volcanicus
AGAGAGAGAGAGAGAGAGAGAGAGAGAGAGAGAGAGAGAGAGAGAGAACAGGTTTGCGGACGAGGTACAATCCTCCGCGAATTCGAAGGATACTTTAAGTTTAAGTTTAACGTACCCCGCGTACTTTGAACATTTTCGGAATCGTTTTACATAGAGAACAAGATTGAAAAAAGAACACGAAGGAAAACTTGACTTTTTCATTCGAACGATCATTTTACGATATTATTTTTAGACTCGTCACAAGCAAATCGCGGCGCTTCCGCAAAAGGCGGTCGAAACTGACCGAAACCGCGAGTAGGCGAACATCGACTCCGTGGAAGCGAACGACTTTTTCCCGGAAGAACACGGGGAAGAATTCTGTATAATGAGAAGGAATTGTGAGAAAGAACCCGAGGCGATCGAGGCACTTAACTGGTTGCAGTCTCGCTTTACGGCGAGTGATATATGGTTAATTCGCGAAACACCGGACACGCTGGCAATAACGTTTCGAGTACTCATTGACGACTAAAATGCAGACTATGGGCAATTACTATGGCGAGAGAGAACTGCGCGGAAAGGTGAAATATTATACCGATTTATGCCCACGGCCTTGGTAAAGATCTTGTAATAAGGATCAATGTACCCCACCGATAAAATACACCACTGCGAAGATAACACTTTCCAGCTGCGATTCATTTTCTCAGCTCGCTATTAACGACAATAAGTTCTATCCGTTAATCCGTTCCTCTTTGCCGTTCTATAATTGTGAATCGTTTCGTTGAAAGGTCGTGGGCTTTACAGGGTGCTCCAAACAGAGATGTCAAACGGTGCGAAATGTAAATGTAAAGCTTCCCGAAATATCACGAATTTTCAAACAAAACTACTCGCGATGTATCGTCTTTCTGAAAAATATCGTTTCAAAGTTTCCACTGGCATGCGAGAAATCGTATTATGAGCAACAGTAATATTTCACTCGTGTTAATAACAGCCGAGAAAATAAGAATTACACAGTACTTAAGCGAAAAGATTACGCGACACGCGCGCACACACTCGAATTGGAACGAATCGAGCATGGCGATTCGTTTCACTAATGATACTTTTATTGGGCCGATGAAAATGATGTATCCTCTTATTTGAATTTCGATGAGTAAATCAAAGCAGGAGGAGGAAAAGAACGACGACGACGACGACGTATTCGAGAGGATGGCCTGCCAATGCGGACCCCTACTTTGGCCAGGTAAAGGTAACAAATCACTTTTCAACGGCGGGAGATGGAACTACCGAGCACTGTTTTCTGAAAGGAGCCGGACTTGGTTCTCTCGCTCCCTGTGGGGAACCACTCGACGTGTCCCTACACACGATTCCTGACACAATGCGTCCGATCGCTTTACACTCAATGGGACGAGAATGCGCGAATCCCAAACAGAGCATAAAGCTAATAATGACGCGGCGGAAAGCACGCATGAAAGGAAAGAGTACTTCGCCTCGACGCGTTTACAAAAAGTACAAGCGCGGCTCGTTCACCGTGACAACAATTTTTGCGTCTCATTCGCTTATTTTCCCCCGGATTCGCAACGGTCGGGGACACGATTTTGCACGATCTCCGAAACGAACGCGCGCAATCCAAAGATAAAAGTACGCAACTCGCGCGAGACGCGTCGTGTTGACGATTATCGGCGTCTCGTATGGAGATTTTCAATTCCGCGAAAATCTGCGCGGTTCCGCGCGAAAGAACAATGCGTCCCGTGTATCGTCGGGTACGGACAAGCTCTCCCGTAGATTATAAATCGACGGAACAGAGAGGGGAGGGAAGAGGAACGGCTAGTTGCAAAATACTAGTGGAGGACTCGCGACAACTGGAATGCGAATGGGACCGGGATTCGCACAAAGGCATCGAGCAAACATTCTTTTTCGAGGTTTCATTCTTCGTGACAGAATCGTAGAAACGATGTGAGAACAGATGACGGTGAGGCAAGGTTTCACGGACGAATCGAACGGCAATACGGCAAAAGGGATAGAGAGAAAGAGGGAAAGGAAGAGCGAGCGAACGAGGGAGATCCATGGAACACGAGATGCGAGGGGGTGGGGTGCGCGAGGGAGAGCCCAGCGCGGGGTTCGGGGAACCCGCGAGAAGAAGAGAAAGGTAGCCGCGAAAGAGAAGGAGCGACAAAGAAATAAGAACGTGGTGGATGGAGGCTGCAGATGCTGAGGAGCCACTGTAAGGGCCCGGAGAGTGTACCTGTCTTGTTTTTATAGGCTTGCCAGAACGTCGGGCCCCGGCTACGGAGGACGACGACGACGACGACGAAGAAGAGAAGGTGTTCAAGGTAGGGGAAGGAAGGACGGTCGAGACGGGAGGCGCGGTGCAGCGCGGAGCGCGAAGAGTGGACAGGGTGGGCGGAGGGGCAAGGGTAGCGGTGCCAGTTCGGGCCTTACAACTTGCCAACCAGTCCTCGGAGAACCGTGGGTCTTACCGGAGCCGTATATACGTGTACAAACGCCCGTAACTTTTCGTGCTTGTCGGCTATTTTTCTCTTGGGGTGTACCGGTGTAATCTCGGGAGGTCCGTGAACCCGAACGCGCACGGTTTCTTTCGGTAGTGTAAATCGTCGTCGACGATCGAGATACCGTCTCGAGGATGAAATCTCCAGGATTGTAGGTCATAGCGGAAAGAATCGGTCAACTGGGATTCGAGCGAAACGTAGAATCGTTCCGATGAGAGCCGAGAGAAAGCTAAGAGGACACGAGTGACATGGACGACGTGAGGTAAAAGATCGGTGGGTCCGAGATTTAAATGGATCGTAGCCGGTTTCGCGACAGATAGGAAGTCGCGAGAGGAGTCCAAGATCGAGCGAGACGTTGATGGAAGATTGAGAGAACTGGCGGAAAAATGCGGGGCAGTCCTGCGTTCTTCGCCATATTACTGGGCACGATATTCGGTGTCCTCGGCGCGTCCCTCAGCAAGGCGTTAAGGTACAAAGCACCGGACGAGTGCAAGTGGGTCGCGACCGGCGATACCGAAGACGACGTCTCGTTGGTCTGTCGTCTGAGGACCATCAACAGCGAGCTGGAGAACACCAATTTTAGCGTGATTCAGCCGCAACATACCGTGCGCCTCAGGCTGGAATGCAGCGACGCGTTGTTCTACCAAAGCTCGCTGAGCGCCGGGAGCTTCAGACCGTTGGTCGAGTTGCGAGAGCTCGTGATAGAGTACTGTAAAATTGGCAATCTGTCGGACGACGCGTTCAAGGGGCTGAAAGAGTTGCGCAATCTAACAGTGAGGACCCACAACACCGATTGGTCGGCGATGGCGCTCGACGTGTCGGCAGGCGCATTCACAGACGAACTAAAGCAACTCGAGAAACTCGATATCGGAGAGAACAACATGTGGAGCATACCCGAGGGCGCTCTTTGCCCCTTGATTAATCTCGAGATTCTCAACTTGACGAGGAATCGGCTCAGAGAGGTCACGAGTTTCCGCTTCAACGGCGCTGCTAGATGCCTCTCGAATCTCAAGGAACTGGACTTGAGCAACAACAGCATCGAATCGTTGCCGACCGCCGCGTTCTCGGGACTCGCGAGGCTTCACAGCCTGGATCTGCGATGCAACGCCATCAGTTTCATGGCGGATCGCGCGTTCGAGGGCCTCACCTCGTTGGCCATCTTGAGGCTCACCGACAACCGACTCGCCAGCCTTCCGCCGGAACTGTTCAGCGACGCCAGGGATATCCAAGAGATTCATCTGAGGAATAATACGTTGAACGTGCTACCGCCCGGTTTGTTTAGTGAACTGTCGCAGTTGTTAGTGCTCGATTTGTCGCATAACGAGTTGACCGCCGAGTGGGTGAACGCGGCTACCTTTGGTGGTTTGGTACGTTTAGTGGTGCTGGATCTTTCCAACAACCGTATCGGTCGATTGGATCCGACGGTATTCCGCGACCTTTACAGTCTGCAGATCCTCCGACTGCAGGAAAATCTATTGGAGAGTCTTCCGGAGAACACGTTCTCCGCGCTCTTCAATCTGCACACGTTGCTGCTCAGCAATAATCTCCTAACCGTTATCGATGCCACCACCCTGAGCGGACTCTACGTACTGAATCTACTTTCGCTGGATAACAACCGTCTGCACACGATACATCCGGGCTCCCTGAGAAATGCCTCCTCCCTGCAAGAGTTCCACCTGAACCGTAACCAACTGCAGTCCGTCCCGGACGCGCTAAAAGCCACTCCCCTTCTGCGAACCCTCGACCTCGGTGAGAATCTCATTTCGGAGATACCGACCGGCACGTTCGACCACGTGGCGCAGCTTTACGGGCTTCGATTAACCGAAAATCATATCGGAAATCTCACGAAAGGCGTCTTTGATCGTATCAAGGAGCTGAAGATATTAAATCTCGCGATGAACCGCATACAGTACATCGAACCCGGCACGTTCGACGAGAACCTCAACCTACAAGCGATCCGACTGGACGGCAATCAACTGACGGACATCGCCGGCCTCTTCACCAATCTCTCGAACCTTGTCTGGCTGAATGTCAGCGACAACAAACTAAAATGGTTCGACTACGCGATGATACCGACCGGGTTGCAGTGGCTCGACATCCATTCGAACGAGATACGAGAACTGGGCAACTATTTCGAGATCGAGAGCCAGCTACAGTTGAGCACCTTCGACGCTAGCGAGAACAAGCTCACCGAGATCACCGGGAACGCGATACCGATGAGCGTGGAGTTGCTGTTCCTCAACGACAACCAGATCTCCAAGGTGCAGAGCTATTCGTTCTTCAAGAAGCCAAACTTGACGCGCGTCGATCTCAAGGGGAACCAGATTCGAAACTTGGAACCCTACGCGTTAAGAATAAGCGCGGTTCCGCCGGACAAACCTCTCCCGGAGTTCTACATCGGGGACAATCAATATCTGTGCGACTGTACGATGGAGTGGCTTCAACGGGTGAATAGACAGAACCAATCCCGAGTGCAACCACGCGTGATGGACCTAGAGAGCATCTACTGCGAGCTCCTCTACGACCGAGAGCACACGTTCGTTCCTCTGGTCGAGGCCTCGCACTCGCAGTTTCTCTGCAAGTACGATAGCCATTGTTTCGCTTTGTGCCATTGCTGCGACTTCGACGCCTGCGACTGCGAGATGACCTGCCCGCAGAACTGCACATGCTACCATGATCAATCGTGGTCGGCAAACGTGGTCGATTGCTCGAACGGCGGTTACGTTAACAAGCTGCCAGAACGGATCCCGATGGACGCGACGCGACTCTATTTAGACGGGAACGACCTGCGCGTCGTGTCCAGTCACGCGTTCATCGGACGCAAGAAGCTCAAAGTCTTGTTTCTCAATTCCTCCAACATCGAGATCGTGCAAAATCGATCGTTCAACGGGCTCCGAGACCTGGAGGATTTGCATCTCCAGGACAACAGGATCCGCGAGCTACGGGGCCACGAGTTCGAGGGACTGGACGCGCTCAAACAGCTGCACCTGCAACGGAACCGTATCTTCTCGATCGGCAACGACACCTTCTCGTCGTTGCGGTCGTTGCGCGTCCTCCGACTCGAGAACAATCGTCTGACTACGCTGGCCGTGTGGACGCTTCCCGGGTCCATCGAGATCGGTCTTTCCGGGAATCCGTGGTCCTGCGAGTGCGACTATTTGCAGAGTTACCGCGAGTGGATCCGCGAGCCGAACGTGAGAGTGACGGACGCGTCCGCGTTGCGTTGCGTGTACAACGTGACGGAGTTCGAGGCGTTCGGTGACGAAGTGTTCGCGGACAACGAGTTTGGTTTCTTCGTGGCGAGCAACGGCGATCGCGAGAAGAGCAACGACAGCGCGGTGTGCACGGGAGCGGCCAGCATCGACAACGACGCGCACCGTAACTACACGAAGACCATCATCGAAAAGCAGGCATTGCAGGATTACCTTCCTCTTCTAATCGCTACCCTGGTCGGTTCGCTGCTCGTCACTCTGCTCTGTATGCTGGCGTTCGTGTTTCGACAAGAGCTACGAGTATGGTTTCACTCGCGCTTCGGCGTCCGGATATTCTACAGAAATAACGAAGTTGATCGCGACGACAGGGACAAGCTATTCGACGCATTCGTCAGCTACAGCTCGAAGGACGAGGCGTTTGTGGCGGAAGAGCTCGCGCCGGTGCTCGAGATGGGCAATCCCTCGTACAAGCTGTGCCTGCACTATAGAGACTTTCCTGTAGGCAGCTTCATAGCGGACACCATCGTCCAAGCGGTCGAGTCTTCGCGGCGAACCATCATGGTCCTTTCGGAGAACTTCATTAAGTCCGAATGGTGCCGATTCGACTTCAAATCTGCGCACCATCAGGTGCTGAGAGATCGAAGGCGCAGGTTGATCCTGGTGCTGGTCGGTGACGTTCATCAGCGGGATCTCGACCCGGACATACGCCTGTATCTAAAGACCAACACCTACTTGCAATGGGGCGACAAGCTGTTTTGGGAGAAGCTGCGGTTCGCGCTACCCGATGTACCCAACAATCAGAGGACCACGCAGAGGACGAGACAGCCGCCGCCGGTCCGACGGCAACACAACAGGACGTCCAACGGATCCCGCACCGTCTCCGTGCACATATGAGACGGTGTTTTGTTCGTGTAGTTCTTTGCGCGATCACGGTTCTTATTCCGCGAGCCCTCGAAAGATTCGCTCGCGACTTCCGGTACAGTGCATTTCACTGCGGTGCAATACGTGGCATAGGTGCGACTAGAGTGTAAATACAGCGAGGATTTATATATATATATACATATACATATATACATATGTATGTTAACGAAAACGAAACGCGCGAATGAAAGAAAAGTGTGATGTAAATAGATAACGACGTAAAAGAGAAGTGATTCTATACACGTTTAAGGTGCTTCCTCGTGAAAATGGGATAATACGAGACTTAGCGTCCCGGTGTCTGCACAGTGCAGCGAGTCAGTGAGTTGTTAAATAGCTTAAAGTCGTTGTAAATACGTCTCCGTATTTCGTCTTCTAAGACTGTTCTCGGTGTCGATCGAGCTCACACGGTTAATTTAGGTATGAAGCAGTGCGTGGGAAATCTCGTCGTACGAGATGTGCCATGTGAATCGTTTACTTTTGCGCGCCATATCGTGAAAATATCCGTCGTCGTCGAACGACGCCACGGACTTCGAGGAATCGAACGATTCTCGGACGCTCGCGACGTCTACTCGGTGCTTGTTCGTTCCGCTTGTGAACGAGCGAACGATCGTGAATTGTCGGCCGTAAAACCGTTCGAAGCGATTCTGCGAGTTGGTCGAGACAACCCGAGAGAATTCCTCGCGCGAACGACCCGTAAATCCGCGAGACGATGGACGAACGTTTCTTCGCGATCGTGTTCGACTCGACGTCCGGTCGATACACCCGGTGGCTCTGCGCGAGCACGCTGACAGTGATACCACTTCCTAATCGTAGCTATCAATGTATATTTAATTGCACTTAGACCGGCTGACGGGCGAACTTCGTCCATGTACGCGGAGTTTGCGTCTCGCTGACGCAATGCTCCGACGCGAGCGCGACGATTTGTAAAGTATTATGCGTGCGTCTCTAATTCTTATTTATTTCATCCTGAACGTTTAGGAGACTTCGCGTGTACTCGCGAGCGATCGATGCGATTCCGTTCGGTTCGAGATCACCATGGGAAGTCTCCGTTTGAATTCGGCAGTCCGATTCTTCATTGCCGCCGAAATTTCCACTCGCAACAAACGAACGTTTCGTGGAATCTAGCGAAATTTCTGTGCCAGAGCTTTATATCTTGCCCTAGGAACGATGAATCAAACTCCACGTGCAATTAGTTTCCCTTAACTGCGACCGTCGAATTCAAAATGCGCGTCACGCAAGGAAACTAAAGTACCGCTATAAATAAATGAAAATATAATGTACAAACGTGAAACAATTTTCCTTTAAGCTTTCCTCGCAAGCGGCTCTCTCGTTTTTCAAACTATCCCGACAACGTGAAAGACATTATTAGAATAAAAATCTGTGACTGAACAATAAAATGCTCTATTTTTATGTTTTTAACACCTTCTACTTGTTTCTTTTGTTCGTCTTGCAACCCTGTCCACCGATACCTCGTTCGCGAAACTTGGCTCGTTTATACCGATCAGGGGTAAACGAAATTCTTGTCTACGTAAACACTTTCGACTAAACAACGTTCGAATCGAACGATATAAATTACAATTTAAGTTAAACGAGAAGAATAAGTTTTACGTCGAAGCAATTACCGTTCCATAAGCAAACGCGATGAAACGTCAACGTGTCTCCGTTAATCGAGGGAACCTTAAATATTAGCTTTCGTCGCGAAGAAACAAAGCTTTTACGGTGAATTTTCGATTTGGGGTTTAAAAGTGTGCAAACTTCCGCCGCCTCGGCGACTGCATTTCGGAGAGAATTTCAGTGCGAAACAATACCTTATGCTAATCGAGTCACGTCTGTTTGCATTGTCATCGCGTTCCGTTACCGTTACATCGACGGAATAAGTAATGCCTGCCTCATTGTAATAGAAATCTGATAGTTTCGTAAAAGACCGGCAGACAAGGCACGCTCACTCGGAGCCTTTGATCATTCTCGTTGCAGGAACAACGTTATATGCACGAGACGAAACCAAACTAGACGCTGACTTTCAATGGAACGCTCGCTACCGTTAATCGATTAAAAAGATTACATTACAAACAATTATTTACTAAATCCTATTAGAAAATGTGCATCCTCTAATTCTACCAAATACATACTCAAGGTAACGCGTTGAAAAGTAACGCAATTTCTCAGTAATTTACTATCGATATTCCTATTTTTCATCAATTTTATTCCCATCAGAATTTTTATATTTATCCGTTCACACAGGAGTAGACAATGTGGGAACTTTCATTATAAAAGAAATATTCCAAACGTTTCAAGGGAACCTATGGAATGAGTTTCATAACCGTGTCAATCCCTGATACATCTACCGCGTTCTTATTAGTCATCCTATTATACGAATAAAATTGTTCCCATCAGTGGTCAGTCAGAATGTCAGTGATTTAAAAGTCAGCGAGACCTGAACCTCGAGGAGTAATGTTCGTATCGATACGCAGGGGTGTAGCGATATCGGTGTGTCTATGATTGCGTTCGTAATCGGCGCGTAATCGGCGCACGGCAATTGCAACGATGCGCAAGAGATACGACGCAAAGCGCAGCGGCAGCCGCGATATTATGAATAACGCAAATATGTGTCACGGACCGGTGTACAATCGCGATTACGTGAATTATGGAAGAACCGTAAGTCCCGCCTAGCCCTGCATGGCGCAACGGCGAACGCGTTTTGCGGTTTGCTTAATGGCATTCGGTGTTCGCATTGTGCGCCGGTCATTTTCAGTAATAATTGCGATCGTGGTTTTCTAAGGTCTGAGTTACATTTCAAGCTTGGTAGCGCGGCGTCGAGAGGCATTACTGGTAATCGATGAGTCCTATCGGTACGTGCTAGTCTCGCTAGCTCGGTGAGAAAGTGCATCCGAGATTCATTATTTCGTATGGGATTTCTTCATTTAATAGAATCCCTTCCTGGGCTCTAACTTTCTATACGAACGTGTCGCATCTCTGAGAAAAGAAATAAGCTTCGGGTAGGCAAATATTTGCGAGCCACGGTATATATACACTGTTCAAAATAATTACAGAATAGCTCAGGTTGTGCAATCTTTGCTCAAACAAATGACCCTTCGTTTGTTCCTCTGCGAAGGTATCGTCGTATTTGGAAAGTCGCTTGAAACCTTCGCGGAAGATATTTCATTGAATACGTAACATTTGCGCTCGAGAATAACCCACGGTCGTGACTTTGTTAATTACTCGCCAAGCAGTGCAGCTGTCATCGATCAAAACTCAAGCAGCGGAAACTCAACAGTTAAGATCAAAGGAACGGAGTCTAGTAAATTCTGCTTTTGATTAATTATGCCCGATGAATTGGAGAACGAGGTTACTTATTTGAGAAGTATTAGAAATTAATGCGGTGATGGATGGTGTGCTTCGAAATCAATGGAGAAAACATATTGATTCGATGATTTCGACTACATTCGTCAGCAGAATAAAACGATAAATTTATATAAAAAGTTCAGTCTATAATCGATCGCCGTTACATACCTGACGAAACCGTGTACCATCCGTTTATTCAAATGGAATTATTCTTTGAAACACTTTGCCTTTCTCATATACTGGAGACTTTCTCACCGATCCAGCGAACACACACGGCGAATACTTTACATACGGGTACAGCGTTGAACTATGAAAATATGAATTGCAAATCTCGCGGATAAATTCGAGCTGGAATGATCGAGCGTGTATCTCGAGTCGATCGTTAGAATGTATTCGTTCGATTCAATTACTAATCTTATCGGAGTATTATTAAGCGTTTATGGTATACGCTAGACGTCCGGGAGAAAATAGCACATCGGTCGTTCCTCGAGCCGGAAAGAGATGACCGAGGAGGAGAGACGGCCGCGCTGGTACGCGTCGTCGCGCGAGTAACGAGTCCGTATTCTTTCCACGGTCCGATCCTGTTCTGCCACTTTTGTAATTAACAAGCCCTTAACAACGTATCACGAGCGAAACACCGCCTTGGCGTCGTCGTTCCAAGCTTCGCCGTCGAAAGCCTCCCTCGGTCTACGTCCAAGTTATAATTTACCGAAGCGATAAAAATTCGCGATATCGCAACCTGCCTCGCGACTACTGTGCGAAAGAATCGAGAATCGAGAAACAACCGCGCGATCTAAATGGAGCGCTGCGGCCGATCGTGTAGATCGAGTCGAAGGCAAAACCACGCGCAACGGAGGCTGATACGAGCAGCACGCGCTCGTGAAAAATCTGCTCAACGAGCAAAACATGATTAAGAACATGTACTGTCGAGGGTGGAGCCAAGGCAAAAGGGTGCGATTGACGTTTCGTTGAATATTCAGTTGGAAGCAATGGCAACCGACGCAAAAATGCGACTGCTGCGAGAAGGCCGACGACTTTCCGATCGCCGCCCTCTAACTTCAACGTCTATAAGATGCTAAATCTATTCGTGTATTCAAGAAAACAAGACAAATTTTCCGTATAGCTGTAATAGATATGCCATTTGGCTCTCCAAAGGTAGCGATTCCAAGTAATTCCATTTACAATTCGGCTTTTAGTAAGCATCCCTGTAAGATCTTTATCAACGTAACTAAATGTATTACGCGAGGCTTTCTCTTACGCAGTGACTATCGAATTTGGCTAGATCGAAGTAGTCGGAGAACCTGATTAGCTAAAACGGTGAAACAGTCGTTCGGGAAACGTGAGATTCGTGTTCGAATCCCGATTCCCAAGAAGAGGCGGGTGGTGGTCATTGAACGCGCTCGTGCAGGCGCAAACGTGGCAAGAACAGTTGGAAATGAGCGCGAAGCTTATTAAACAGTCAGAAGAAGAGAGACGTCAAACGAGGAAACCGAAAAAAGGGACGCAATAGTCGTAAAGCCGGCAACCTGTGTATTAGAATCTTCTGGGGGAGGGGGGAAAAAACTAACAAATGCAAAGAACGAAGGGTTGTGAAAGGAGAGAACGAGCACGTAAGGATATCCGCGGCAGACCACGACGAAGAAGCGAACGGCAGAGAATAAACCGTAATGGCGAAGCATAAAGCTAAAAGATCGTGGCGTAGAAAACAATGAATTAGGCGCGATAAAATACGAGCAGCAGAGGGTCCAGCCGCTTATTCTTCGAATATTTCTTTGGTCGGAGTGCTCCTTCGTTTAGCAGCTCGCTAACTCGTTCGCGCAGTAGTTAAGCAGCATCGAAGAATGCAGCTCGCATGCCTGCCAACCTTCTCCCCCGTCTAGTAGCGGCTAGTGGCCCGATGCTTTATGCAGTATAACGGAATTTCTGTTTGCGCTATCTGCCGGCAACGGCACACGCGACTTCTGCTCCGCCGTTGGCGAGGCCATGTTAGGAAAAGGCCGATTGTGATTCGTGGCTCAGATTAAGACCAATGAGCGGAAGGCATCGTTAGTCGAAATCGCGGTGCATCGATGCATTCTAGAGATAGGTTTTGCCCCTTTTCGCCGTAGCAAACCGCGGATTCGTGGCTGGGCTTTTGTAACCGGGTCGATTAGAACCCCGAGACACGTACTGTTTGGCCAGGAACAGTTTCGCGGGATATGTGCTTTCGCCGTTTGCTCGCTTACTTTTGCCAAGCGTCATAGCTCTGTTACATCTGTACTTCGCATTCTTTTCCAACACGGCATTCTTTCGTAAAGAAAGAAGAGTGTACATAGACCGATAACAAGTGCCTATCGTACGAAAGGAGCTGCTTCGATAGAATTTTGGGAATTCTGAACCGTAAGCGAAGGTATGACATAAAAATAAAATTCATAGCGAGTCCCCTTTGAATGGGAATAGATGAATAACAGATGAACGTCTAAAGAAACGTTAATAATTACGATATAATTTTTTAATACACCTGAAGAAGTGTTCATTTGCAAGTGTTCAGTTTCAATGAGCAATAAAATGTATGAATTTCAGATGATTACGGTTATTCATTTCCTAGGAATGCGAGATTAAGAAAAGGTTGTTACGTGAAATACATCAAGTTTCGATACCCTCTCGAAATTTACGAGTATTCCCCCGTTCACGATACGCTCAAGAAATAATTCTCGCTCAGAAACAATTCAACCGGGCGAACCTTCGGTCGAAAAACCATATCTTCAATTACAAGCGACATCGGCACGTGAACTTTATATTCGCGTGTACAACTGCGTGTACGCGAATGTTGCCGCGTAGTTTAGTTATCGCGATTGAGAATTTAGTGTCCGGCTCGCATTGTCTCGTGGAGCGAATGCATATTTCACACGTGCGCTATCCTTGCACTGGCCGCCGTCGTGTAGTCGCTGCGGCTTGCTGATTATGCGAGCGGCACAGTCGGTTACACCGCAATGCCCTCTTGCATATACATCGTCGCGATGGCGAGGACCGGTGCACCGCTACAAGTAACATCATAATAACTCGCAGAAATCATTTCGAGCCTTCGCAAAAGGAACTTTCAAATGTCCGCCGAGTAGTACCGTTGACGTCAATTCCAACAAGTCGCGAAGATCCTCGGGGTCTTATTAATCGCGAGCCTTGCAATCTACCAGTTCCGTGGAAAAACGGAGAAACAAGAAGAGCAGTGAATTTTTCTTACACGGCGAAAAACTACGTATTTGAACAGAATCAACTTCCACGAAAGATGGAAACCTTACTAAAGTTACTCGAGATCAACGAAGATTATACCAAAGACGAGTTTGCTTGGGAAAGATAGGTTCATTCGTTCGAAAGGATCGCGAATAGAGATTATCGGATCGATTCAAATATTCGACAAGTATTCGAGTACTACGAACGAACTTATACAACCGTCCGATGATTTCGTAAGACGACTCGTTTGAAAGCCGACAAGTAAATCGACTTTTAACGAACCGAGATAAATGTTCGATAATTCGATTTATTAAGGGTGCATTGCGAGCGTCGGGCAAACATTATTATACAGACGGAGGTGGATCTGCTTGTCCGCGCGAGACTGACACGACCGGAAGGAACATTGCGAGGAGCGACCAACGTCTCGATCGATTACAAAGCAGTTTCGCGGAACATTGAATCGGATCCAACCTTCGTCGGTTCGAGAGGTCGAAAATGCAAGTTGCAGGGGACCGGTGACTTTAATCAACTCTTTTGCAAGCGCAACTCCTTCGAACGAATCGCGGGGCGTGTCGGACCATTCCGCTTCTCTCTTTCTCTCCTACGAGGCTGTAAGCTGGCCTCCGAGACTTCGCTCATAATAATACCATGGGACCCCGTTGACACGCCTCGTTGCTGGTTAAAGCCTCGATAACAGAGCAATGGGCTTCAACGTTCTTTTCGACCACGTACGCATCCGCTCGTTAAGCGTGCTTATCAACCAACAACTCGTAATGGGCGTTCGAAACCCATCCACGGTTTGAATTAATCAGTCAAAATTACTCGCACGGTAGATCTTCGTGTGTTCGCGAAATTTTATTCCAAGCTGAACATGGGGAACGGAAATCGACTCGTGTTGCAGATTCGAGTGATGTTCATGCGTCGTGGATGGGTATGATTGAGTGCGAATGGCAACCGGTTGAGACCAGCGCCGAGTAGAATTTAATCGAAGATTACACGATTAGCAAATCACTGTCTCAGACTTCAAACACTACCGGTTGAAAAATATTGGAACAGAAAAGTAATTTGGTTCGGGACAGCTAACGGCACAGGGCTGACGGAAGTCAGACCATCCGACAACCTCGCTGTAAACCATGTAACTAGAAGAAACGAGCGCGACAGTTAAAAAAGGAACAAACCCAGGAATCAAAGTTAACTAAGAAAACAAAAGAAGAGCGAAGTAGAAAACATCGTATGCTCGGCTAGTTACAGCTCGAACTTCGAAGTAAAAGAATACAAACATCTCTGGTATCCAATCACTGTCATAGGAAAACCTAGTGCCCGAAACAAGAGCGAAACTCCGCACAAAAAGATAGACACGCGATGCAACTAAACGAGGCAAGCAAACATCTGCCGGCGCGGAAAGCGCGCGCAGCTGCGAGCGATCGAAATCCTCCAAGCGCGGTGCAACGAAAAAGTGATATGGAAATTTTTGGAAGACATTGCACGGGCTTATCTGTTATCGCGGGGCCAATGAAATTTATCGAAAACGGCGCACTCGGTTGCGTATGCAACGCTCTAGCGACGCTCGTTCCGGCTGCATAATTCCAGGTTCGCGCGTAAAGCGGGAATTAAGTTACACATTGATCGAGATAAGTAGAACTCCGGTGAATGATTAATACACGCGTTTACGCGCGGTGAATTTATCGGCGCGCGTCGTTGTCGGGCATTCCTTGGCCGTAATTCTCGTGCAAGTTCACGGTTCGTAAGGACGAGCAGGGCGCGCGCCGAGGAGCGATCACGGCCGGGCCGAGCAATTTTCTGACCGGTGCGTGCTCGGTCACGGAAAAGAAAAAGGGACAAAACGGACGATCACGAACCGAGCATAAAGATGCTCACACACGGTCAGGATTGTTCCCCGATATCGAGCATCGGTGTACTTTCGATTTTGCGAATACAATTTTTATATAGTTTAAGAGATCAATCCATTTTGCTGAGATCAGTATCGAGACTATTTTCATAACTTTTTTGTGTTTCTCAATATTTTCGCATTTTTATTCAAACTTCTCGGTGGATAAATATCCTGTCCAAATCTGCTTGGCGAGGTATGTTTGAACGTACCCGCAAGGCAAATTCGGAATTTTTCGACATTTAGAACTCGATTATATACAGTCAGTCCTATAAGTATTCGTACCTTCTATGTCTATTGAACGAATTTGTCTAAATTGAACGATAGGCTCGACGTTTATTATTAATAAAAGAATAAACATATAAATATAATTTCTTCGATAATATGCATCGTGTGTGGTTACCTTAAGGAGCATCGAAGCTGAACGAATAAAGACGTGACACGAGATAACCAGAGACATTACAGTAAATCCAGGAACTCGATTAAATTGTTACAATTATTACAGATAACGTTTCGTCGGTCTTAACGCGCCTGCAAGTTCTTCCCTCGCGACACAAAGAATTTTGCCTCCACATCGGCAAAAATTACAACTCGTTACCGGTACTTATTTCCCGTATATTCCAGACGGCCGTCCACCCCTCTATTTATCCACGCAAAGAATTTTCAATTAGCGATTAAGAAGCATTCGTGCCTCGGAAACTATTGCCGCCGCGTTCCCAGCGATCCACCGAAAACGAGCGACCGAGCCGGCGTTTCCGAACTCGATCCTTTATCTATTAACTTATCGCCACTCGAATCTCACCGCTTCCCCTTTACGCCATATATGTCATCGAGCTAGACCGTCGAATACCGATCGAGCCGATCCTCGCGGAGCCCGGTAGCATCCACAGCCGAGCGCGGTTCGACAGAGGAACACCCCGCTTCGCGAGTAGCCAGGTATTCCGTCCTCTTGCATGTTCCCATGTAGCGGTGGGATCAACGCCGGATCGTCTTCGAAGCCTTCGATCTTCGAGTCTCAAATTCCCGAATCTTTGAATTCATTTATTTCTACACGTACGCACAGTGTCGAAGGGTCGTTGATAGTTTCAATGTCGAATGATATACGAAGGGATACGAAGCTGTCCAGACTCGAACGTTACGAATCTCTTTCAAAAAAGAGATTCGAATACCCATCGCTACTCGCATGCCTCGGTTAGTCGGTCGGTTGCCCGGTTGCTTGGCTCCGGGCACCAAAGGCGTGGTGGGGACGGTTAGCGCCCGTCCACCTTCCTTCCAACGGGGTATGACAAGAAACGTGCTCTCAGTCTTATATGCCCTCGAGTTTTCGTCCTGCTCCGAGACCGTTGTCCTCGCCGTTGCCGCGGAAAGCCAAGCAGAGTCGAGCCGAGCCGAGTGACCGGAGTCGACTCGTGTGCTGCTATCGTCCTTAAGGCCGGTTTACAGTCGCATAAGCCGCGACGGTAATTAAACGACCCCACTTAAGGCTAATGCACGAGGACGCGCGATCCCTCCCTTTCCACGATTCCCGGCGTCGCGTATTTTTTAATTAAATACCGCGCCCCTAACCCCTTCCGAATGGGCAGATAATTAATTTTATAGGCCGACGATCGAAAGGGACTCGCCGACTCCGAAGAAGCAAACGACAGGATTACGAACAAATTGTGTTGCGGAACGAACAACGCTCGTTATCGGAATTACTTGCCAAGCTTGACACGGCTTGCTCTATAAAAGTGTGTAATTGATTTAAACTTCAGTTTCGACATTGAATCCATGCATCGGTTTTAATACTGTTTGCAGTATCTCTCAACTCTCGTATCTGTTAGGACCTGCTGGTCATCCTATAGCTCGAGTACCTCGGGATCGCTAAACCCGTACCGTAGCTGCGTATGCGCATGCTACAGTCCCTGAGGGAGGAATTACGTGCCAATTAAAATCTAATCGCGATACAAAATGAACGATACTACTTGTAGAAGGTCCAAAGCCGTCTAGATCGGAGCGATGATCGTAGACGAAAGCGCTCCGATCCTCGAAGGGTCAATATTCCTTGGTATTCAGCGGGAAAAAGGCAACGCTCCTCCGAGTCGAAGGCGCGCGCGAAACACAGAACAGACAAGCGCAACAAAGACACTTTTCGAGGCCGAGGTGAATAATACAGTCGGATAGCGGTGCATATTTCAAAGGGGGCAGGAACTTCTTAATAACACGAAGAAACGAATCAATCCGGCCCAGCGACGATACGTGCATAATGCAATTCCCTGACTTGCATTTCTTTCGCAGTAAGCAACGGGGAGAGTGCACGCGGGTAGCTCGAACGAACGTCGATATCCAATGTAAAGGAATAATTCAGCGGACCGCGTTTCTACCTTGCCCGGGATCTCGAGTTCTCCTCGCTCGGATCCCCTCGGCCGTTCCTGCCGCCCGAACTTTTCTTTCTCGAGCAGCTTGTCTCCGGGCTAATACCATTCGCTCGACGATATCGAGAAAAAGTATTCTTGCCGGAGCACGCTCGTGGCTGCTCCAGCGACGAGGACAGCCTCTTCCTGAACCGCGCCGCCCAGGAAAAACCGTATCACCGACGAGTTCTGTTCGCGGAAGAAGCGAAACACCGGAAAGTACAAGAACGACCCCAGAAGACGAAGAAAAAGAGGCAGCCACGGCGGTAGGGAAAGAAATGGAAACGCGAGATCGCCCCTGGTGACGACATATCGGGACGGAACATCTTTTCCAGTTTCTGGAATACTCGAGATCGCGAAGAGACGGTTGGCGGCCAGGATTCAAAGACTTACACGTGGTTGGACATGTAAAATAGTTGTAGACCTTTAGAAATTAATTCTAGTAGAACTACGTGTACGAGACTATCGGACTCGTTACGAACACAAAACAGTTTTTACCCGACCAAGTCTCGAATCCGTGCGTTTTTTGCACGTGTTCGATGCATTCTGGCGAAGTGTAGCGAAAGGGCCGTGGGTAACACGGTGCCTATCGCATGCCAAATGACGCATTAAATGCAAATGCCGACACGGAAGAAGTCGTACGTCGTTTATAAGACTCCAATCTTCTGATTTATGAACAAAAAATTGCTTCGACTTTTTATTTTCAAAGTTCCACCTCGGTGTAACCCCTTGGGCGAGAGAAGGTACCGAGAAAAAGATTGGTAGGGCGAAGAGTAAAGACAGAGACAAGGAGAGGGACAGCCATGGTTACACGAACGGCAAGAAGAGCCCGGTGTGTATCCGGTATTTGAGCCGAAGGTGTTGCGTGCAACTTAACAAGCTAACGACGAGCCGTGCGAGTGCGATTTTCTTTCCTATCAACCTCAATCTACTTCTCCCGCTCTTTCTCTCTCCCTCACGCCCGCGCATTCGTGCCCTTTTCTGTCTTCCCACCCTTTTTCGACGTTTCCGTTTCTCTCGATCTCGTTCGGCATCCGATCGTCTCGTCTCTCTCCGTGACCGCGCTTCTCACCCTTCTCGTTCCTCGCGTAATTCTCGCCGTGCGCGTCTCTGCTTCTCGTTCCCTTCGCCGCGCGCTCTTTTATGCATTCGCGTAGCCTTTACGAGGTAAAAAGTTCGCGACGACGAGGATGCCATCGCGGCTACCGTTTTACGGCACGGTGAGCCTGTCAGTGCGAGTATGCTAGATTAACTCAGGACTCGCTAATAGGCCGCATTACCGAGCCCATCGCGCGTGGTCCGAGTTTCTCACAAACGAAGACTGAATTATTCAGGATCGTGTTGTCTCGCTGATCCCTATGACCGCGCGATCATCGAGGATAACCGATGGCTGGCTGGCATGACTCCACGACACGGTGGTATCGGAACGAAAGGAATCGCGACGATTTCGTCAAAACCGCCTCGAGCTACGATTACTCGCTCGACACGGTGCTATTGGCGAACCGCCGCCACGGGTTGGAATTCTTCGGAACTTGATTTCGATTAATTATCCGTCGAACACGAGGTTGGCTACCCCTTAATCGTAAATTATTCTTCCGCGATGCGTGTTTCGTTGCCTCGTTGGCACACCAGCTGGGAAAAACTTCTTCCGCTTGCTGTGTTGGCATTCACCGTGTAACGCGAAATTACCTGTACACGTGTTGGTGCTATTCTTTGGTGTTCGCGAAGGCAGCCGAGCGGCCCGACCGAGCAGAGTATGACACTATTCGAAGAAAATCTCGTTTAGAATTCGCTGCACCGGACGATCGTTGCGATCGTTTAACGAGTTATATGAAACTTAGAACGCTCGAACACGCCGCGTAGCTTGGACGTAGGCTAAAATTTCAACACTAACTATCGCTGCCTATAGAAAGTGGTAAAATAGTATTCTGATAATAGGATTGGACGTTGAATTGACTATTGTATACCTACGCTATCGCTATGCCCAATTTAAATTATTCTGTATCATAACTAAATTGCGTAGAAAATTATGTCATCGAAAGAGAAGGAGTATTACACGTAGATTGTTCAAGAAAGTTTCTTGCGATCTACGTGCAGTGATAAATTTACGAAGAATAACCTCCTCCTCTGCATCCTGTAAAATGAATTCGTTCGACCACCGAATGGGCCAAAACGCAAGCATACACCGGGGTCGTACCCCTTCGAAAATCGTCGTGCGATACGTATCGCTTATGAGTAATCGTAGAGTGGCGAATGCTCGGATTATGAATGAGTTTCCGTTCACTGGTACTTGTAACTATACATCAACGAGTTAATTACGCAAACGAAATGTGTATTATACGAATGTCAACGATCCACGTGTATACGCGCATCGACCTATCCTTCCTCCAACCCAAGAATCAAGGTCTGCCTCGCGACTCTCGCGTTACGTACCTCGACAACCAGAGATTCTCAATTTTCAGGGGCCCCGTCCTTGTAAACGCAACTTCCAAAATCCATAATAATAAAATTCTTGTCTAGATAACGATAGAATCAAACTTGCAACGCGTTGCTCGGTACAAATTACAATTGCACGGTCAACATCATGGCACGAGGAAGCTTTTTCGAGCTCGCGTTTAACACCACGACGCGGAAGGAAGCGTATCTCCTAGGAAAGCGACTATTAGGAACCGCCTAAATCAATCGAAAGCGTTATCCAGGAATACACTTAGCGCGCGAAGAAAAATCGCGGTAGTAATTCAACGCGATAGCCCGAACGCGCAGTACGTTTCCTCGACCTGTGGTAAACGCGAGGCTAACACACGCGACGCGCAAACAAATCCAGGCAACCTGTCGTTCCTGGATTTCGCAGCGATAAGGCGGTAGGGGCTGCCTCGAACCACGAACAGCTGCCCCGTGGCTTCGAGCAAACAGCTGAGCACCGCTGGCCGCGAACTCGGGAGAATATGGGCGCTCGACGGTGGGAATACACGTGCACAACGATGCTGCACGAAAATTCATATCCAGCGTGGCAGGCGAGCAGCGTATAAAGGCGAGCCACGACCGTCGAAATGTATTTGCGCATACATTTTTTCCTTCGCGGTTATACAATCCAAGAAGTTACCGCCGCTTCATCTCGCCCCCACTTCCCCGTTCGCGGCGCGTCCTGGCCGAAAAAAGGGGATCGTTGCAGCTTGAAATAAACGTACGAGCCTTCAAATACATTATCGAGCGAATTCTTGTTTATGGCATTCCAGAAGGTGGGACAACGCGGATATCATTTACTTCGCGCCAGGCCGGATACGTGCCTCCGTCGAAATAAACGCGCCGGAGAGGAGCACCGGAGAAATTTGTTCCCGGGGCCGTACGGGTCGAGAGGAATCGGGGAACCCGCGTCGTGAATAATAAGCGCGCGATATTATTACGAGCGACAAATAAACATTTGCGAAACGCGACTTCGATATTTCACGGTAAGGTCGGGGGTATGCGCCGCCGGCGGCGCGTTAAGCCCGCGCGTACTTTAACGCCGCGGATTCGAACGCGACTCGTGACTAGATCCGCATCTTTAGAGCTCTTAATACGCGTGACGGTCCCCGTTCTTGCCGTCGCGCTCCACAATGCTGACCGTTCCTCTCGCGGTATACCGTTACATTTTACGGGAAACGATATCTCGTTCGACGCGGCATCGAAGACCATCCGACGCCACTTTCAGATCATGGGAAACCGCTGGATAGGAATTATTGGTGTATTTCCATTCAGGTGCGCGATGTATTCAATATCGAAGATTGGCAAAATTCTATTCGAATAATAGGTACGCTCTTCGTTCGTCGTCTATATATTCCTGATTATTCCTGTTTATTCGATCGAAAAGTTCGATTTCGGTTTGTTTGTTGCGGGATGTTTAATTTCATATATTCCTGAGTGATAACTTTTGCGAAAATTGGCACGGTCACATGCCTCCTCGCTATATAGTCTAAACGATCATTTTTGTTACACCACCAACGAACAAAAGTTTTTGCGTTTTATTCCCTGTTCGAAATTGCTGTACAGATAAGAAGTTTTTCCGAGATGCAGTCGGCGTAATTGTTGGAGACGATAATTAATACATCCACTACGCGTAACTATCTATTTATATTGCAACGGGCATTAACGTCGCCGTGATGGACGGACGCGTGCATGGTTATTGACTATTGGCATCGTGATTATGAATTACTGTTAATCCTTTAACCTTTTCTTTGCTTTCCCCACCGCGAGGAATAACCTGTCGTCGCTCGCACCGAAGATTCATGAACGACGCTTGTCATCGCTTTCGAGCCGGGGACGACGCATTGTCCGCGAGAACACTGGGTCCACGGTGACTTGCAAATGAACCTCTCTACGAGAGTTTACGCGGTCAGGACGGGGTCTGTTCGCGCGGAAACGATTTATCTTTACACGCCAACACGCTCCGCGAATGAGAATTCAATCTGCTATTCTATTTTAATTTCTTCTTCGCCGATAGATATTGGCATCGTAGAGGACCTGCAGTTCTACGTGTGAAACTTTTAAAAGAAAAGTTGTGACTGACAATCGAGAGCGTAAAGCTAGCGTGAAGATAGATCTCATATAACTAAACTTGTTTCAACACCTAACATCCCCCTCCTCCAATATTCTCATTTCTTCTAACATAATTTTGTTGAAAATATGGAATCTCTATCGCTAACTCAATTCGAAGCATCGAAGTTATGCAATTTATCAGGCCGGGGAATACCACGGAGTTGTACGCCCGCATGTCGGTTTCCTCGGATTGGATAGGATGTCGGGCTTGCTTAGGGGTCGCGGGTGAAGGACGCGCGAGGATCAGGCGGCCACCGAACGATGATCCTCAGGTTTCCTTTCACTGACAACGCGCCGGCACGCTATGGTTATCATTTCTTTGGCAAATTACAGCGAACTATTGCCGGCGCGGAAACAACACGCGACTCTGCACGCGCATAACGGTCTATTAGCGTTTCTCACGCGTTTTCCGCTTTGAAATCGCGTCTCTTCGCCGTGGTCTAAACGCCCCTTTGCAAAATGTCGGGCGCGTAATTGTGCCGTAATCAGGATCCGTCCGATGGAATTCCAAGCGCCCGAGAAGCAGGACGAGGAATGTCCCACGCGTCCTATTCGCTTCATATCGGTGTTCATCCGGCGTTTCAGCGGCGTGACACCGTGGCCGGCGCAACATCGAGAACGCGGCGCGTTAAAAGGGGACGAAGCTGAAAGGTGCACACGGAGAACACGCGAAAACGAAGCCACCGACACGGTCGGAGATCGACGGACTGCCTTTCAGAGCTACTACGAATCGCTCTGACCCCCTCCGTGTGCCAGCGATAATAATCGTTATTAGGCGGCCACGCAAGCTTCCTGCAACGACTTCTGACGGTCGTCCCACTTTTCTCTATCCCTGTCGCGCGTTACGTGTCACCTTTCAACGGGCGAATTTCAATCGGCGTAACACGTTCGAGGGAAAATGTCAGACGCGGCGTACGTCTTAGGTCCGCCGAGTCGACGTTTGCAACCGTGTTACCGATGATACCGAGGCGTCGAAGCTACACGATGCAAAACACGCGCGCGTTCCGATCCACCGTTGCGTCGGGGAAGAGGGATGGCCGAGGGTTCGGAGGCAGCCAAAGGACGCAAGGGGCCTTCGTAACTTACCGGCCACGTCGGTGGGGAGTTTGCTATGCACGCTTTCTTCGGATAACCTTTCAGGCCGACAATTATTGGTAATATCGATACCGCACGCCCGTCGGCCGAAGAACTCACCTTTCCATGCCTCGAACTCACGATCCGTTCGAGAGGCTTGAGAGCTCTCCTTGTAAATTACCCTCTGCCCACCGCCCCCCTCGCCAATCGTATCTCCTCTTTGCCACCAGGGGCACACGCTCTCTGTCTCATCCGTACCGAGGGCCCTCTGATGCCCCCCTTTACCCTTCTCGCGCCTTCGACAACCGCCTCCCCGCCACCCCGCTCGCGTTGTTTACAATGCATCGACCGAGCCTAATGAATTTCCATTCGAATAAAAGCGTACACGATGATAATTATGATTTACGGCGGGATCGGCGAGCGCCGGTGGACGCAACGCGCGAATCAGCCTGGCGCGCGTGCAATCGCGGCCGGGATTCCGATAATGTTGCGCGGAGCTGGAGCCGTAGCCTCGACGGCCGAGATCGTTTAACATCGCGGGAATCGGATTTATAAGCAACCGTTGCGCTCCTCGCTTTGCAATACAGCTCGCGAGTACGAGAACCTTTCTGCCGAACCACTCTCGCGATCTCTACGTTTTCGTGTTCGTTCGATAAAAATGCCGCGAGCGCAGAGTCTATTCGATGAATTTTTCAACGAGACCCTCTCGTGTAAAAAGTAATTATTTACAACAATATTTGGAAGAAACAAAGCGATTGGTTCGAAGCTGGAAAGATGAGAGATTTCAAGGTTAACCGGAATGTTACACTTTTTTTACCCCCCCAAAGGAACAGACGCTCTTTGAAGCAGTTCAACGACCTCTAGCACCAGATCCGTCAAGATCGCGAACACATAACGAAGCGATCTTCAAAGTATATTATACTCGTACAAATTGTCGATCTTCGACTTACCGATATAAGCTATTCGAGGTAATTACACGGTTGCGGTTAAATCTCGACAACGGTTATAGATATCTTTTTCTATCGCGTTTGTAACCGTACGCGCCGACATTTCGCGAAAAACTAGGTGATAAAGCAACGTCCGCTGGACCCCGTCCGCGTGCTTCGATCGCACTCAAATGCGTTAAAAACAGGGGGAACGACGGATCTACGATATTTAAAGAAGAAACGTTCCTGTATCGTGAACGCGCACAGCCGTCCTACCGGAAAATTATTATCATAATGACCGATAGATCCATTCGTCGATCGAACAGCAATAAGGAAATGCGGATCGGAATGTCTCGATCGAGGCTCGCTTCTCCCTTGGTCTTGCCTGCCGTTCGTCCATTACTTCGCGCAAATAGAAGGCTACGTTGGACGGGTGCATGCCTATTTGTCGGCATCTTTGGCGATATCGATATCTGCGAGTACCAGAGATCACGCGAATACATCCGTTTCACGCAAGCAACGTGGAAAAATCAATTAACTCCCGAGAGAAGGCAACGGGATCGATGGAAGCTATACAGAACGTCTCGAAACGTGTAAACTGGTCAAGCCAAACTCGATCTCGATCAAATAAGTGATAACTTTCGAAGAATACAGATTAAAATTCGTTCAATGTATGCATTCAGGGCAACTGAAAATATGAAAAAATGGCTGAGGATGTGCCCAAGTTCAAAAATGAATAAACTATGTACATGATACACTGTTTAGAAGATAAGAGATCCATCCATTTCTTTATCTATATCTACAGAAATACGAATTTGCATAAACGTCCGCAGTCTATGTATAAACTAGCAAAATTGTACTCACGACTAAACACGGTTACTCGTACTGCTGAAACTCCATGATTATTCTAGCACTTTTGGTAGACACAAGGAACACCAACGATACCACCCCGAGAACGGTTGACTTTGAACTAAACTCTAAACAGCGACGATTAAATTTACTTGCCTCTGATTCCTGGTATTTACCACTCAGGTATATGACGACAACTGTGGTGGGGTTAAAACGATACGTCCCGCTAAGGTCGCCACCAGATTTCCTCGGTTCGACACAATGCGAAACAGTGAAAATTTTTTGCTCGGGTGGGGAGAGAATCGTCGAGGATGTTTATGCGGATTGTTTAAATTGAGAGTTTCAGTACATTGGTACTGTACGGGTCGAAAAGGATGTAAATAGATTGTACACATACATGTATATGTTACTGTACAAGTTAAGCGAAATCAAAGCGTAGAAACAAAACAAAAGACGTAAGGACGAAGCTGTACGAGGAAAATCGTTACCTGGCTACGCGTATTATTCACCCTCTATATGAGCCCGTGTAACTTTCAGATCACATGCTAATATGTCGACATTTTACCAAATAATATTCGTGTTTTTTCACAAGATGACGTACATCCCAGCTCTGAAGTATGTGGACACGGACAAAGGATCATCGAAACCCTTCGAAGACGATACACGATATCGTTCAGTATATCGCGGTTATTATCAGCATTAGGCCGTTAACGAGACAAAGGAAACGAGCTCTGATTCAAAGAGGAATGTCCCTCGCGGGTAAGATTGCTCCTCGCGAATAAAATTATCTCCCCGGTGACGCGAAGATTCGATCGAGCAAAATCTGACATCTTTGCGTTGTAATCGTCACGACTGAGAGTGGACGTCTCATGACCCAAGGGGTGCGGGACTCGAAAAGGAAGCCAATTATCCTGCACGCAACGCGTGTAGTCGAGGGTACAATTTTCCAGCGGCAATGGAGAAAAAAAAAGAAAAAGGAGCAACGGTTCCAAACGCTATTCGAATCGAAATTTAGAGAGGATAGCGGTTGTCGCAACTGACCCGAGCAGGCAAGTCGATTACAGGATAATTGGACGAGCGTTCGACCCTTGACTTCTCTAATATCATTTCGGGAACCAATACTAATCTCTCGGGAGTGGAGCGTTCCGCTCGTTGTCTCTCGATTAACTCGGAAGATTACGCGTTCCCTCGGACTATTCATCTTGTTTTCGACAACTGAACAATTTCACTTATCGTAAGTATGGCTTTCCTGTTATACAGACGAAAGTCGGAACACGCCACCTTTACAAGATAAAGATCTTAAGTGCATAACTCAAATTGTTCGAAAGAGCTCATCGAGACTCGTAACTCGAGTTACGCTTAATTAAAAAAAAGAACGGAAGATTTCTCTCGAATCACCGGAGGATGCCTTTCGAGATGGTCGGTATTTAAAGTAGGCAATCGCGTGGCACGCAACAACGTTCCTGAGCCGCGGGGGAAAAATTCATGCAAAAAACCGAATACTCGAATACTTACACGCACACGCGGACACGCTGTCGAAGGCTTCAATTATCGTAGACTTCGCGAACGCTGCTATTTTTCTGGCGTTACGCGGTTCGTTGTCTATACGCGCGTATAGACGCTTCGCGTGTGTCTATATACGCGAAGTTACACACCACACGTGAAACTCGCAGATCTCGAACGCACCAATGGAGATGGACGAGATGTCGAGATCGTTGGTGGTGTTCTCGCACACGCGACGGAAACCACGTATCTTCGCGGGGCAGCCCGACTATACGCCCTCCCACTTAATCCGTAGTCTGCGACCAGTCGCGCATACTTGTATAGGAAATGCTTATGAATTATCTATTATGTAGTACATCGTGTCCACAAGGTCCGCGTGTGTACATTTCAACGATCCGGAGTCCCATGGACCACGACCGAACGTTAAATCTTCTAAGAACGTCCGTGGAATACCACGATGCCGGGCTGCGATCGTCTCGGTCACAAAATTGTAGTCACGGGCAGTCGTGCCCTGGGCTAGATCACGAAAATCACAGGTCACGCGAATCCGTCTACTCGTTCACGCACCGAGAGACTCCTTTCGACGTCGACGAGTAATCGAACCCGTATCTTCGACTCCGCGCCTTACCAATTTGGTCGCGACCGTAGCGAAACGCTTGGTTATTTCATTTACGATGATCCTCGATAAGTGAATTCAGAAATGAATGTTTGCACGAATAAATTAAGGCGATTCGAAGATTGAATTTCTTAAGACGCGGTGAATTTAAATTTAATTCTACGTTCTTTCAATTTAACAATAATCAATGCCAGACATAACGCATATCTATTCTATATCCAGCTAGAATGCGACGCGTATTCATTGTTCGCGAAGCGTCAATCGGAGGTTGTGGATTTCTATTTTCGCAAAGGGATAAAACTGTGGTATTAATTTCCATTATCCTACTGATACTACTCGATCGCGTATTTAGCGAACTGGGTCGAGATAATTGGGTATCCGATAAAATTGAACAAATGAACAGAAAGGGATTCTATTAAACGTAGCGAAATTCTGGCATGCGAGAAGAATTCGATTACTCGTAAACAATGTCCCATCGATTATTGGGAACCGAACCCACGGAATACACGGGACACGATTTCGTTCGGGGTTTGAATTTCTTATTCACGAGCCAGGTCAGCGTTTTAAGTCGTTCCACGAAGCGCAAGGAGCAGCGAAATATCACGGTGCCTCCGACGAGCGTTCCGCAGTCACAAAATTGTAGTCACGAGCAGCATGCCAAAGGGGTAGATTACGAAAATGACCGGTCTTGCGTCAATCCCCACGTTTACACGCCGCAAGTTATACGTGTTAAACCGTAAGCTCCGCGGTACGACGCGCGCCGAGCCCCGCTACAATTCCTTGTTCTCGTAATAAATCAATCCCGAGACTCGGGCAAATATTTATTTTCTTAATTCAATTATCAGATACTTATCCGTCGGTTTATACGGGTTATCCGATGATTTATATCTCTTTCTAGCGCATTAACATATCAATGTCCTTTGGTAAATATATCGAGGACAAGCTGGCCACGCGACGGCCCTTAAAGATCCTCGGATGACTCGATACAAATTATTACACGGAGATTTTAATCAAATTAAGACTGTAAATCGTTGATCCGATTATCGAACAAACTAAAATTCGGCGATGGTTGCCGATACAAGGGAGATGTTCTTCGACCTTTTATATAATACGGCGAGCCACGCAACTACTACAGTTCAAACACGACGTTCTTTATTTTATAGAATTATCTACCTTTGCGTTTAGAGAGGGTTACGTGTACGCTTTTCAGCCAAGCCTCGAATAGACATTGCCCGCATTTTGAAGCGTTTCGCAAGGCCTTGTAATACGAAACGGAATCGTGGCGCGATCAGTCGGACTGCCCCGTCAAAAAATGATTACCGCTCGGTGCTCAGCCAAAGGTTAGATTACGAAAATCCTCGGACGGCGATCGTCCGATCCCGTCACGAATTCGCGATCGACATCGCCGGACGTTGCAAACTCCGTAGCAAGTTTCGCGTTCGAGCAATTTGGCGTCACCTTTATAAATCAACGCCGTGCGGAGCAAATAAATATTTGTAATACAACGGTTATGGTTGTTGCGCGCAATTTGAAGATTCTAATCTCAAACCGGGTAGGTGGCATGTTTTCACCGCACACGCGCTAATCGCGATACCTATAATCGATCGTTACCACACTTTTAATAACCACCGTTCGACTCAAACGAAGCGTGGCGGCCGGACGATAAATAAACACCGAACCGCCATTAAACGGACCGTACCTTCCGTCACCATTGAACGATGTGCCCTACCGGTGATCGCAGGGGGGCGTGTTCACTGTCGCGTTTCGCAGACACGAGTAATTAAATCAAAAGTCATGCTCCGAGCGTCCAGCTTGTCCTTTTACGCGTGGCACTCGCCGTTAAGACGCTCGTCACGTGGGAGTACGAGATATGCCATTGTCCCGTGGCTCGATCAATCACCGCGGCGACCGTTCGGCGAATTCGAATATAATTTTCGTAAGCGAATAAATAACCCTGACATTATTCCCTTACAAGATACTCCTACGAGCGGTACAATGCCAGACATCGTCTCAATTACTCGAGGCACCAGCCCCATGCCCCCCTCGGATACGTTCGATGTCACCGACGATTCCGCGCAACATCCACGACATCGTTGTATCAAAATGCCAGATCGGAGACGAATTCCGCGTCCGCGTCGACGAGATATTGTCCCCTACGTTGGAGCAGGTTATAAACAAAGTTAGCTTCGCAACGTCTTGTCTACGAAAGACAATCCCCGCGACCCGAGACTCGTTCTAATGCCCCGAGCTATGTCTCGAGACTCCGAGACCTCTGAATATATTAACCAGACGTAGTCGAACCAACCAGAGGAGGAGGTGAATAGAACGAAAGAAAACGAGAAAAGAGAGACACGGCAGCCACACGTGGCTGGATGGAGACACGGTTCTCTCTCCTATTTAACCGCACGGAGCCTAGCCGTTGCGGGAGCGTACCGTGCGCTCGATTCCTTTGCTCGGTAATCCGCGAGGGAACTGGAAATTATATGGTAATGAAGTGCTTCTGAGAGAGCATCGTAAAGGCGGCGGGTCGACTGGAAAAACAATACGATTTTACTCCGAGGAGAATTTAATAGACCGATGCAGGCGACGACGCCGGCGGCGGCGTTGCACGACGCTGGAACGATGCAACCAGGCCGCTGCGGCAGGCTGAGTGCAGTTCGTGGTATTTGATATCGACATAATCGGCGTGCCGCGGGCTGCTCGCTGGTAAATCCGGCTATCTCGCTCTCGGCTTTTCCTTTCACGAGAGAAAGAGATTCCGCGTGGCCGGGCGCGCGGAATCGAGCGCGAACCACGCGCAACCTGCATATCGTTCCGTTCTAGTCCGATGCGCTCTCCGTTGTCTCTCTCCCCCGCGATACCACTGCTTCCATTCTGTTCTGGATGGTCGAGGCATGGTACAGCCACGACCATCGGGCCCGTCCGTTCACCGTGTTTCTCGATTCCGCGAGCCTCGCCTCGTCTTACACGCGCCATCCATTTCGATGCGAGCTAGCCGCCGCGAAGATCCTTCGAGAGTGGACAAGAACGTATTGCGAGCGAAGGACGGGAGATTTGTACGAGTATCGCTCGCGTCGTCGTAAATTCTTCGAACCCGAAGGAAATTCGTTGCCCGCGAGCGCCAGTCTGAGCGACTATAACTCGCGGATCACCACCGCTTTTTGAGTAAATTGAGTGCTCTAACGAGTAACAGTCCTTGTCCATTGTCATAGGGCGCGAATTCTTAATACTTAAGGCAAAATGCCAGGAACACGTTTTAGGAAGTGAGTTCGATGAAAAGGAATCGCCGCGTCAATGAGCGTCGCGCGAAAACGAGGAGAAGTCTTCGGTCCCGCGATGCGGTATAAATTACCCGAGCGGTGTGAAAAATCGCCAGTAATCTCGTACGGCGCACGTTTTATTTGAAGGCATTAGCGTCTAGGTAATTTTCAGTATGCGTCGCTGATAAATGCCGCGAAGATACACACGCATAAATCTCGCAGGGTTCACCGGTAGAGATAGGCGAGGCTAAAAATACCGTGGCGCACTTGACGGGGCCCCTTCGATTGGTTAGAGGTCCCTCCTGTCGTGTTTCACCCAAAACTGGCCTCTGCAGGTAGGCACGAAATATACGCGGGCCAAACGAATTTATAGTGCGCCGGTTAATATGCCTTGGTCCCCTTGACCCGCATGTTCATCTTACCCCATAAATCCTCCGCGGGAACGACCACGGAATACTAAAACACTTCGATCCCCTCAAGTTGCCTCAAACGAACGGATCCCACTCTCCGGAAGAACATAACCGTTCCGCGAGCCTTCACCATCAGCCTGAAGATATCCGCACACCTACGCTCCTCGTCCGCGCCAACAATGGCCGGCTTCGGAAAACGAGGATCAATGCGAGTGGATATCGTTGTAAGCTTCGACCCCCTTCTCTATCTCCAACTCCGTCTCTTCAGCTCGCTGCACCAAATCGGAACGGCCGGGTATTCGGTTTGACTGCTAAAAGGGTTGACTGTTAAAGCGAAAACGACCGATACAGCTCGACGCGTAATCTCCTTAACCCTCTCTGTCGAGAGACCCTTTGACCCCTTTCGGGCGCATCGGTTTCCTGAATTCTTCTTCCCTCATCCCCCTCTACGAACTCGACACACCCTGCGAAATTCCACTTTGTCGGGTGACCCGCGAAGAGGATTCCACGTGGAACTTTGCACCGGCTTCCTTCCCGGTGGTGGGGGTTTATGGCTCTCCGAAGACGGGGTTGAAATTAGCTGTCGAGACCGATGGCGAGGGCGTCTGTTAATCCCTTAAATCTACGACTTTTCACTTTTTTCAACAAAAATCCTAGAAAAGGATACCAAAATTCGGTATAATATTCAGTACGATGATTCAAACATGAAGAGTATCGACCACGTTAACTCATTTGCATCACTAGCGCATATATGAGTGTATCTTGACTGGCCACTATCGCCATAGGGCCAGAGGTGAAATGCAAATAGATTAATCGTTCGCAAAAGTTCTGTATAGCAACTGCTGTGACTACTATTTACGAAACACGATATTATTATAATATGTAGAAGCGGTATAGTCTACTGCTTTTTGTATTTGTACATGCGTATATGTATAGATATACGTGTAGTGTATATAATTCAACAGTCTCCTTAAATGCACAAGTTTCTCTACGATAAATGATCCGGACAGCAACAGACACCGAGACATCGTCTCGATGAGACAATGCTAATGCAACGATCAAACTTTTTTTAATATTACCGTTTTTCTTGTAAAACTGTTACCATCGTGTTCCTGACATTTTTCTGATTAAAACGAGATCAAACACGACGTAATTCGCGTCATATTTACTACATGTTTCACCGAAATAATCCCGGCGTTGGTCGCCATTTTCGCCATGTCGCTCCGTCCTCTTCTTCGTTCGCTGTCCTTCTCTACACTCGAAGTTTGTTGGCAAAACATTAGAAGATACAGTATCGACCGAAGGAGGCATGCAAAATCGGAGACCCAAAATATTGACACTCGAGTGTTTTTATGTGTTTACACTTGACACGTGTCGAGCGTCGAACGTAGAAAAGGACAGATAGCGAAAGAGAAAGAGGTCCGAGCAAAAAAGAAAACACTCGACAGAAGCGTATCAATCGGTGAGGATCATATTACACCGGTGGTCGGGGGCTACTCGGACAAAACTACAGGCAACAGAAATATGAATGGGCTGGCAGGGGGGGGGGGGGGGGGGGGTTGTATCTGAGAGACATACAGAGTGCCCCAGCCTAAGTACAATAATACGTAGCTCTAACTCCGAAACTATCGGCCGAATGAAAAATTTCAAATATGGAAATTGCATGTTACAATGGGGCTCATGTTTCAGCGAGAAGGAACTTTTTTGTTAACTATGTCATTTAACGAAATATGATGGTCAAGTTTCGTTTTTCCAATGGAACTATATATTTTTTTTTTTTATACCATGTGATAGCATTTTTCAAGACGAATTCATTAAGGTTTAATATATTTACCCGATTTTTATTAGTTTTCAAGCTATAACGCTTCATTCAAGCTATATCTCGTAATAACAAAGTTAACAAAAAATTCCTTCGCGCTGAAACGTGAGCCCCATTTTACCATGCAATTTCCATGTTTGAAATTTTGCATTCGGCCTGTAATTTTGGAGTTAAAGCTCTGTATCATTTAGGCTGGGACACCCTGTATGTGTGTGTATGTGTGTGTGATGACTCGGGTACGGCGGGGGCGTCACTCCCCGAATCACCGCCGAAGCGGCAGCCCCTGCCAGCTGATTGTATGTAGTATGTTGGATGTGACTGATGAGTGTATGTGGAACCAGAATGACTGAAACTTATCTTGTAGGATGAGGGAGTGTCTTCTGAGAATGTATGTTTTCGGATATAAAGAGTGCGTTACGTGTGTGCTTTTGGTGTCCAGCGTAAGAGAACACAAAGTGACCGTTCGAACCAGAGAAGCATAGCGCGTATATCTTGCTCGCGAGAGTATTATAATGAGTGCGATATTATTATATTTTTTTTTTTTTTCAAATATATGCATCCTCTATTTTAGTTATAGTAGAAAGTATCGCTACCGCAATATATACATTAAACAAAAATTATATACATGCGATCGTGGATTAGAGTAGAATGATGCGAACATTAAAGGGTTAACGGATGCTTTTTACCTCGTTTCCTATTCTAGGAAGCTGTACTTTATGGTTTAGCAATTTTCTTGATGGCGTAATGTGATTTGCAACGTATAGTTTCTCGCCCCTCGTTCTCTTCGCTTCCATCGCGTTTCTTCTACCCGTGTAAGCGCGCGTCGCGGGATAACGGACCGTGCGCAGAACGCAATATGGGGGAGTAATATATTCGCGGCAAAAATGTATGCATGTGTAACAATTACGTTAGAGCCGCGCGAGTCGGGACAGGAACGAGCGAACGTCGAGTGGCAAGGTAAGTAAAATTTATTACAAGACGCGTCGCAATAAATTTCACCTATCTCGCGAGTCTCCCGCGAACACTTCTTTAATTAAAAGCAGGAAGCTGTACTATAACCGTGTGCTAATTAATCGAAAGATTGTTTTATCTTATCGGGCCGGTATAGGAGGCGGGCGGATGCGACGGTTCACCTCGCGCGGGATGCCGAATTCTAATAAAAGCACGCCGACTGACGAACTTCGGCGCGTGCAAACGAACAGACGAAAGGAAAAGAGAAAACCGAGTAAGGACGAAAGCAACGTGGAAGAAGGAAAGTTGGGCAATCCATTACCCGAGGACTGGTCGACTCGCCTGGACGCTGGCGGCGTTCGAATTCACGAAATCCACTCACGATACTGACTACGCGAATAAATTCGCAAACCGGCCGGCCCGCGCGACAAATTCGTCCTTCTTTCGAGGGACAAGCTCCTCCCCAATCGATCCCTTATCTCCCAACCACTTTGGAACGCTCTATCTAACCGAACGTTCCCTTGTCGACCGTTCATCGATTACCCTTTGATACCAGTCATATTTCCCGCCGGTATTTGAAGAGGAACAAAGAACGCGATGGAGCCGCGGTGAAACGGCCGCGAAGGGCCCGCGAGAGGATGAATGAGAGTATGGCTGAATAAGAGGACAGAGAAAAAGATGGCCAATCCATTAGCCGGGCTTACCAACTCGCTAGACGTCGGGGCTGAAAACCGCGGCTGCGTTCAAGAAACTTCCGTCAAAGCTCCACTCGCCAGGGCTAAAGATGCGCGATCTTGTTTTTACCATCTCCCCCTCACGATACGGGGAACACCACCGTCGTCGCGAAGCGAATCGTATCGAGCATAGAGCATCGGTATAAAAAGGGGAGTTGCGCGTTGCGGAAAGTTTGGCAATCCATTAAACGGGCAGGCCGTTCAACAGCCGTTTCGCAAATCCTCTTTCGAAGTTGCGTCAAACTGTAGTTTACGACGCGTTACGCGCGACCAACTTTTCTCCAAGACCCGTGTATCCGACTACGATGGTTATCTTTGAATATCATCTCGATTCCGTATCCGCAACACGGCAAAGGCCACGGTTCTCTCGAGCCTCCGGAATCTAGAAATTTTGAAAAAAATCTAGCCAACGTCGAAAGGTCACCGTTTTAACGAGCTCTTCCCGCGCCACGAATAATGAAATCGAACTTTTTTCCCCCCGTGAATCGAGAATGAGCGATAAAAGCGTCGTTTAACGTTCACGAATAACACCGGCGCGTAAATAATAGCCCGGATCGGTAAAAACACGATCCATAAAGATAGCTCGTTAACGCGTTGCCTCGTGAGGCGAACGAGGACTCTATCTCGCCGGGCTGCTTTACGACCGAGATATTCCAGAAATCTAAATGAATGCGTAAATTTCGTCCGCGTCAACGTAATTGATCGAATCGCTGAGAACGTCCTCCTATAAGGACGGCCGATAATCGCACGACAAACGGCAGTTTTATTCGTCGGCCGACAAGTTTCGCGAACGTTAAGTCCTACCGAAACGAGCATGCAACGAGAACGCGACGAGTCTCGTAGATTTTGAAATTCTTCGCAATGTTACGCGTTCATGTATGCAGAACGACGGCGAACGAATGGAACGCAACCATGAATTTTCGATGATCTATAAGGTAGACCGAAGGTGAACCGGTAGGTTATTCGGGAACGAGCGTCAGTTTTCTACGCCATCCACTTTCACTCATTTTTTTGATCGTACAAGTAGCAAAACCTACATCGCCTGAAAAGTAAGGAATACGTTACATGATCGATATGAATGATGGCGTCTGTGAGTGTGAGCGATAATTGTAGGAGTACGACGGAGCGTTTACCTTCTCTACCTAACAATCTCATGTACGACTGGTTTGGTTGGGCTCTTGTGTATTTCAGGGAGCGGACAGGTTTAACGTAACGCAACAATTTACCTTGCGTCATTTATAAAATTCTGGAAAGAACTATAGCAGCGTCGCGTGATGTCGCTTGTTGTTACGTCGATTACGAGGTAAGTGGGTTGTTTTAGATGATTGCGGCGCTCCCTCAGCCACGCATCGACCGACGTCCGTGAGCCAACAGCAAGGAAAACCACAAATGCCATTTCGCAAATTCTTAATTTTCGTCCCACTCTGGCAGGTGGAATCGCGTCCTAAAAATTTCGAGCACCTGTTACCGAGCACCTGTTACTGCGTAAAAGTTTCCCATCGACGATTCTTGGGAGCCTGCGTGTCGCTTCGACGAACACTATCAACGGAGCAATTACGAGACGCGAATTAGGCCAAATTTTTCCCACCGAGCGGTTTACGATCCATCGGAAGCGCGCGTAACCATACAAATCTCGCGGCGTTCCGGCAGCGCCGACATGAAAATAATAGATTACATCGCGGAGGGATCGCCGCCCATAAACGGAGCTCATAATCGCGGTATATCGCCTAAGTAAACGGCGAATCCGGTCCAGCTGACCGCTTTATCGCCGGTCGCTATCCGGAATGCCCGATGACCGTGTCCATATGAACTCGTATCCCGATGTTTACCTACGGTCCGAACGCGGCGTACACACATAGATCGACACGCGAGAACGCGAGAAGAGAGGGGGGTCGCGCCAGTCTGATGAAGTGGTTCAATAAAACGTATCAATAAAAACGATTCATAGTCGTGGACGAAGGGCACGCACGCGAGCGCGGTCGAGGAAGGGTCCTGAAGAAGAAACGTAACCGTAAGAAGAGGAAAGCTGCCCGATCCATTACTCGGGATGGCCGAGGAAGTCCAGTCCTGAGCTCTGGAGCGCGGCCAGCCCGAGTCCACTCTGGAAGTTGCGTCAAGGCTAAATCCGCAGGGGCGGCCCCCTTTGTGCCGATGTCCGCGCTTCTGCATACATTCTCGCCCGATAAATATACCCTTTGGCAGTGTAATCCAGCTCCGCGCGGATTCCTCCAGCACCGGTAGCTTCTGAGAACCTGCCCGGAGCTTTGAGCCAACGCGCCAGAGAGACTCCGGAGGAGCTGCCGAAAGAGTACGCTCCTTTTCTCCTCTCTCTGATACGCAACACCGAGACGCTTCCTTCCTCGACGTTTTACCCTACCTCCGCAGCCGTCCATTTTCGCCTGTTCCTCCCTCCGGGTGCGGGTTGTGTTACGCGAGACGCGGCCTGGGGCCACGCACGCACCGACACGAGAGACAGGAAATTGTTTCTATTCGATCTCTTTCTCTCCTCTTCCGTTCTCTTACCCTCGTTTCTTCGTTCCCCGCGGCACGACTTACAGATTCCGTACAAATAATCCGCGGAATGGCGCGCAGCCCTATCCGGCCAACCCCGATTCACGCGCCTCCCGGCGAGCCAGCTGGACTCGCGGCGATTCTCTCCGGAACCTGGTGCCAGTATTCCACGTATATGTTCCAAGGTCCAGTACCTGTGCCTGGAGGCCGCACCTGACCTCACCCGAAGGTAACGAGTTTGTAAAACGACAAACGACCGCGTAATAACTGATTATTAGTACCAGTTACCACTGATAGGGGTTCTTATTCTAACGAACCCACCATAAGCCGATCAAGAAACAGAATGAAAAGACGAACCGTTTTTACGTTTCATCGAGGCAAGTACTTGGAATCCTCGTTTAAACTCTAGTCTCTAGCAATTTTAAGGTGTTTCGGTCTTGGGTCCTTCGATACTGTTGAAGTCTATCGCCATCAACAACATCAGGGAACGGACCCCAGGAACCTGGTGCCACACTTGGGTACGGTGCGGAGAACGGAAGCCTAGTCTCGAGTAGGCGTACTTTCGCCTAGAGTCTTATTCGTCGGAACATTTGACGCCGCCTTTCTAACCTTTGCACATTGACGAAGAGATTTGGCAAACGGTACGTTCCAAAAGATCTAAAGTTTTGCAGAAGTGGAGCTATTTTCAATGATGGCAAATAAAGAAACTCGTCTTTTAAAGAAACTTGAATTTTTGTAATTTTGTTATGTCTAACGTCAAAAAACGCAAATAGCAACACGCTGCTTCTAATCGCAGTAAACTTTCATCGATCGAAACAGTCTCGATATTAAATAGATCTCCGGCATTTTATCGTAAACTTATTCGAGGGGCGACATTTTTATTCCATATTCAGAGCTAATCGAGTATCCATTTCCGTTATTAATGCCATTCCGATGAACTGGTACGGCCGCACGGAGGTCAATAAAGATATACAATAGAAGGCCGAAACAACAATTTATAGAGCCATAAAGCTTGTCTCTACATGCGTTGGCCGGTTATACTCGGCAACTTAAGGGCCTAGCATTTGCTTTAACGGTCATTCGGCTCGGCCGCGGATATTGGAAAAAAGTTGCCGATCCCCTGCTAGAATTCCGCTGCGTTTTTGCAGGTGAACCGCGGGACCGATGGACAATGTACACGTGGCATCTCGTAAGATTAATGGCGATGTGTCTACACCTACGAACCACGTACTATGTGCTTATATCGCCGAAAAGAAACCTGGTATACGGATTTGTAGCGGCACGCTACGATCGACTACACCGATAAAATCGAAATCGAAGAATGACGATGCTAAGAAACGATTAGGAGATCGCTCGCTCGAATGACTTCATCGCCGAAGTCGTTTGCGAAAAACCTTCCCGTTCAATTTTCTTCGTGTGTCGTCTCGACGCTTCGAAAGCATCGGAATGCAACGCAAACTATTCGCGGCGCAGATATCGAACGTGCATCCGCATGGTTATATGCTAAATGTGAATCAAACGAGAGACACTTGTAAATACAAAATTGCGCTGTGTATTGCGTCATGAAGATCTTCATCCATCTGTTTTAAAATAAATGTACAAAACAGTATAATAAATCTTTCGCGAATCAAAACAAGTGTGTACAGTTTAAGCTTGAGTTCTGCATATCGCGTAATCGATTTGAATAAATATACGGTATAAATGTCCCGAAACTGAAACTGACGAGCGACGAATCTTTTTCAAGGCGAATTGGCCAACGATTCGTGGGATTGTATTATTATCCGAACGGCAGCCGAATATCGGCAAACGAATGCAAATTTCGGTTAGCGGCGAGAAAAAAGAAAGGACCGATACCCGAATCGAATGCTGGCGACGAGGAACGGCATGCTGCGAAGTTGTTGCAAGGACGGTTGATTCGCGCACGCCGCGTGTGTACACGGTCAGAGGAATGGCGCGATCCTCCCGGCGAGTCTCGTTAAATCCAAACAGGCGAAATTCGACGTACCGCGCAATATTATATAGTATTGTAAAGCAATATCTCCTGAAAGGTAGCCTTGGTGTTGGTGGTGATGGTGATGGTGGCGGTAGAGCAAACAGGTTTTTCGAGCGGAGCCCCGAAACGACGACGACGTATGCCTTGCTGCGCGGGGTGCAATAAAAATTTTTTAATAAAAAGCCTCACCTGCACCGCGGCCGATTTGTTAGCTTCTTTGTGGGATCTCTGCGAGTCGGAGAAAGAGAACGGGCAGCGGTAGACAGAGCGACGAAACGAAGGTGGGTAAGCGAGGTGGAAAAAGAGGAAGAGAGAATGGTTCGATGGAACGAAAGAACAGAGGTAGAGAAAGAAAACGGCGCCATTATGACGTGCGATTGGAGTTTGCTGCTTGTTTGGTAGGAACGTATCACGTGTCAATACTTTTCCTTTTCGTTCTGTATGTAAATTCGAGCCCCATGGGGGCGCGAGGGCAGCATCAATCAATGGCAGACGGCAGCTGATTAAAAATTGCGCAACAGCCATGAATTATTAATGCGACAATAAACGTGCAAATTCCGGTACGCCACCCCGTGCGCATCGGCATCGTTTCCTTTAACTCGCGATCTCTCCGCGCTCCGTCTCTCTCAGCGGGACTAATTTTTCGCGCCGGCCGGGTTGGGGGCTGACTGAATCGAAACTAAATTGGCGAAAATCTGGAGGACATCCGATCGCTATAATACAACGATTGCCTCGATCGAATTAAGGAAAGACGGGGCTTAACGATAACGGAGTCGACGGGGACCACGGTTTTACGCTTCGTTGTGTTCGATGAATGTGAATTTTTTTGACGAGATCGACCAAGCCATCGGCGAGCCTCCCACGGAAAATGAAGACGGAGCATCCTGCCCTAAAGCTCGAAGATACGCGTTACACGCCTCGAAATCCTGATCGGCGCGCATTCGACGATGCTTCGTATAAATCCGGAAAGGAACACCGCCGTGTATATATCCTCAGGCACTCGCGAGTACGCGCTTCCTGGAGAGGCTCGTTGACACACGGCACAAAAAATCGGAATATTTCTTAAAACGAAGAGAGCGAGCACCGCGCTGCGGCCGGTCGCGTCGTCGTATTTTACACGACGGTCTGGTGCGCGGAACCTCCCACACAGGTAGTTATCTCGGTGACTTAATACCAGGTAATGTGCTCTCCAGTTACATCTCAGGCGATCTGGCCGGCTTGGCTCTCCTTCTCTCTTCTCCCTCTCGCTGGCATCTCTTGTTCTCTCTCCTCGGAGTTGGCCTGCCCTCTCGAAGGACCGGATCGAGCGATCGGTGGGTCCGTACAAGACGAGATGGCAAAGGGTAAGGTGGAAAGGTACCGAGAGAAGAGGAACGAAGGAAATTGGAAGAATAAGAAGGAAGAAAAAAAGGGGGAGAGAGGTGTTGAAGTTACTCGATCCCCGTTCCCGTAAACCTACGCGACGCGACAAAGCGATCCGGGACTCCGTAGCGTGGATAGTTTATTATCGACAACCCTGCGAGACTATTCGCCGTGTACACACATTTTCATTGTGGGAACGACGCGAAGGGATCCCGAGTAATAAGAATCCGTTCGTACGGCCAGGGGCATCGATGCAGCAGAGGTCCGTGTTAAACGGGCACGATGGCTGGAACCGCCCAAAGATTCCGAGGCGAGACATAGCAACGGAGAGAACCGAATAGAAATATAGCGGACAACGAAAAATAATACAAGCATTACTCGAACCAGGTGTTCTTCGAAAATACTAGGCGTAGAAATTACCTCCGTGCCTTTATATTTACTCATTTATAGCTCTGACGTATTCTTATTCTTGGTAGAAAATAAACCGTTTCATTTTCCAACATTCATCCCGACTCCAACTAAAGAACAAGAAGATCACTCTGCCGATTTAAATCCATGAAACGAGGGAAATCACCTTCCTTAAAGACTTTATGATATTCCTGACTATGCAGGTGCTGATAGATGGTTTAAATCGATCTTTCGGGAAGCTGACGAGCTACATCGCGGAAGAGATCTCGAGAGGAATGGAAGCGAGTACGAGGCGAAAGGGACGCAAGAAAATTGAAGAGGAAAGAAAAAAGGAAGGCTGGGAGAGGTGCTGAAGTTACTCGATCTCCATTCCCGTAAACCTAGACGACGCGACAAAGCGAACGGGAGACTCCGGTTCCCCAAGGACGGTTTATCACCGTACGGTCTAAAACCGTTCAGCCTCGTCTGCGTTTTCGCGGGGAGAGTGTGTTGGTTGAGATCGCACCTCGTAAGAAGCAAGTAGTACGAGCAGGGAAAAACGATACGCGTACGCTTGAGAACGCAACATTGATCGCGCCGATTAACGGGACCATTAATTGCCTGATTTTCTACGCGCGAATTACGTCATTATGAGCCAATCCCTGGGGACCTTAAAACTGCGATAATTAAGAGTAGACATTTTATTAATGTAAAATTATTCCGACGAGTACGTCCACGATGTGTAGAAAGTTCTCGGAGATGACAATTTTTTTTCTTGAGAAATAATTAAAAAATAACGATTTTGCTTCTTTTACGAAACTCTATACAGTTTTAAAGAGGGAGAACACAAACACGAAAGGAATGAACGCTTTGCAACTCTGCATAATGAACGACGTTAAACCTGTTTCCTTCCAATTATTGCATTTCGACGTCGGTGTTTTTGCCTCCGAGGACTGGCCTTTTAGAGAAATCGAGAAAAACAAAAGTGCGCCGGGGAAGATCGTAAACAGTGGAAGTAACGAAACGCTGTTTATCTGGGTGGTGCGAGGAGCCTCATCTTTTTCTCATCGCGACAACAACGCGCCACTTTTCTCGATAGTGGAAAACCTCGGTGTTCGTGAGACGAAACTTGCGAAACTTGGCGTCGACGCAAGCGTTTCCTTTCGAATCGTTTCAGAGACTTGCCTATCTCGGTCGGATCATCTCCGCGATTATTAGAAGCTTACAGAGGAGTTTTCGAAAGAGATATTGTCTTGGAACCACGGTTCCGTCGTGGCAAAAATGTTGACATCGCGAGTGAACCGTCAGAATTACAACGGTCTGTTCGCCAACGACAGTTCGCACGTATTGTTCGTCCGTGTTCGCGGGTCTCGTGAGAGCATCGCCGAGGGGATCGCACCTAATAAGAATCGAATCGTACGAGCCAGGAAGCAACACGGTGTGTGCACTTTAGCAGCGCAACGGCGAACGCGAATCGTACGGCAGTTAACCTATCGACAGATAGAATTTCGCCTCGAACAACCAGCCTCGCAGCAGTTGGTTGGCATTAACCGTGGATATTTATCGTTACGCGTCGATCGAACGAAAATCCACGCGAGTTACGTACGCGTTAAACGTACACCGACTGTTTCGAGGTTCCGCGGTCGTTTTCGAGAAATTGTTAAATAAACCATGATCGCCGGGAGATCGAATTCCGTGTTAGCGTTTCCAACGTAATACTCGTACAAATAGTCAGCGGTGGGAGTCGCGTCAGCGCGGAGAGAAGCGAAAACTGTTGCATCCTCGAATCGCAACGAAAAGGAATCGAGAGAAAGATTAATGAACGTTGCAATTTCTCGTAATAAATTTCGAGGAGTTTGCTGTAAATTCATCGTTAAGAGTGTAATTCCTCGGTAAATTTGGCCGCCGTTAACGATATTAAGAGTACCCTCCTGCTCCGTCAGCTTCCGGTTTGTAGCCCCCTCGAGGGACCGCGGTGCTTCGAATTCATCATCGAGATAAACATCAGTTTTTCAGCGGATAATGTTTCACGTTCACGAGGATACACAGTGGTCGATCGTTAATTATCGCCGAACGTTGCGCGTCCCGAACTTTTCTATCGGCGCTTTAACGACCGTCGTTAGACCGTACAGCTAAGTTTTACGAGGAGAGTAGGATGGCGGATGGAGAGCGCCTGGTCACCAGGTGCCAGGCTTCGAAGGCGACATCAACCCGTGCCATCTGCCGAATTGGTCTACTCTTGGGCTGCTCCAAATTATTTCCTACGACCTAACACACCCCATCTTGTCTTAAACGGTGTCCTTAAAAGCTTCATCATAACTCTGATTTCCAGAGTTTACGCTTTTGCGAGTGGAGTGAAAATAGTCTCGAAACCGGAATGTGACCAAAAAATAATTCTTTAATAATAAGAATACTGTTGCGACGACATGAAGATGCATCGTTGCGGCAAGTGGCCCGGAGGCCACTTATGACAGGTCAACGAATTTGTGTAAAGAAATACTACCTTGTTAAACCTCGCTCACTATTTCGCTTACAAAATTATTTTCCCTTTAAACCAAATAACTTTCGTAAAAACATTTTTATGATAACTTCATTCCTTCGTGAGATAATGAACCACTCCGCTTTAATCGAAACAACCTGTATAATAGACTTGCATCGAACTAGAACGTTAAGTGAAATTTCAAATGATCATAATCGCTCGTTTCCTACGGATATCGAATTAAATGAAGTTAGATATTTAAAATGCCGAGTTCAACTACCCCTTAAGAGTTCCATTCGGCGAGAACTAAAGACGATAAAATAATGCAGAGCTAGAATAACGCGGAAAAGGTTCTGAGAAGTGCACGCCTGCGGAGAAATATATTTAACCGGATAGCGGGTGTTGCGACGTAGCTCCGTACGAGCACCGGCGACGCGTGCGAAAACAGACATCATCATCACGGCTGTTAAGTGAAAAGATAAATACCCGCGAAAACTCTCGGGGCCGATACTAGTTTTTACCTGGCGCAAATGCACCGCGAGGGATGCTGAAAGGCCGGGTAATCGTCGTGTGGCGTGTGGCCGTACATTAACATATAATGGTCACCGTCATTCTTCTCTCCGTCACGTAGGGCCCCGTTTAATCATTCTTGGTCACCCCGTCACGTAATCCCCTCTTTCGGAACGATTGTCAGGCAAGATTACCGAGCATTAATTTGAAAAATGTAGCGGCGTCGACGAGGGCGAGGCGTAAGCTTATTAGCCGAAAAAACACCAAGTACCTACCACGCCACCATCATTCGACGATTAAGCTCGGGCGTTAAGGCGAACTTTTGCGCTTCGAATTTATACGAGGCAGTTACGCGCGGCGACGTATCCCGTGCCCGGAAAGGCTCCACGGGTGCGGTGTACGATATCGTTCAACTGCCAATTCAAGTTTCCCCGCATCCGAATTTCACTCCCCAGACTTCTCCACGGAGGGCTCGTCCCCTGACGCTCCGAATTATCCGAATAAGTTAAGTCCATCGTTACGCTCCTGCGCGGAACTCGGGGGTTCGATTGGTCAATAAGCGTGAGTAAGGAACCGTGGAACTTCTAATCGAGATGGCTGGGACGTCTCTAATTAAAACGAGGACCGAACGAGGGAAACTAGAAGGGATCAAAACCGCGGAGACTTTTCTCGTTGCGATTGCGCATCCAAAGGATGGGAGGTACAATTGGGTCCAGAAAATAGGTTCTCCATCTGTGGCTCGTACAACATCAAATCGAAAAATTTGTGTGACTCCTCGCAGTAGGTGGTCGATAGTCAGAGCTACAAGTTTATTACGCTTCGAGGCGGTTGCTTTTAATAGTGGCTGACAATACGTTGAAACTCCCCAGGGTATCTTATTTTGTTATAAAAATGCCTACTACTGATACGAAACGACCCTGATTTATGTATTCCTAGCTACCGCCCTAAACCGATCAGTATTTTTCTTTAATCGTCTACTAAGTGGTAACCGTTACCGATATCTATATTAGATTGCCTGCGATATAAAATGATCGATGCGAGGAAAACCAATGTTCCATTATCCGAAAATCCCCTCACCCGAATGGTCTCCTCATTAATACGGATAATGGAGGGTCTACCGTAATCAGCTAACGCGTAACGCTAACGATTCTTTTTCACTATCGCCTAAACAGATACAAAGAACGAGTAGGTGGACGTAACGAGGTCTTCTTTTCCATTTTTTTTTTTTTTTAAATTTTTCGTGTTGCGTCCACCCATGATCTTCGGAAGTGGCATCTCACGAAACCTGATTGCGTCTACAAATCAGGTTGTAGCGATGATCGATGAGCCGGGCCGCCTAATTGAGAACGAAATTCGGTACGAATAACTCGCACGGTGACGCACGATATCCCGGCGCCCATCGTGTCGGGAGAGGCGCACGCATAAATACACACCGGGCCTGGCAGTGCGAGCGGGCCATAACCGATGACAGATTGGCAACGCGGGTTATACAAAGTACGGAGGGAAATAATTCGTCGACTCGACAACTTCATGACCCCTAAGTTACTTTCCGCGACGTTACAGTACATCTATCGGGGACTTAACGCCCCGGCGTCAAGGAGATCCAGCCTGCCGGCTGGTAACCTGTGTGTAGGAAATTTAAACGCGTCATTCCGCGATCTACGCGTACGTGTGTACTCGCATAGCTTTGTTATCGGCGCGAATGCATCCAACCTCACGCGCATAAATAAGCCACGGTGACGTTGCTCGGAAGTTGATTAACCCACGTGCCGCGAGACGAAGATACTTAATCGCGAGGAATGACGTTGTCCGCTCTTAGCGCTGCCCAGAGTGCGCTCAGAAAATGTCGAACACTTAAACGTGGCATCTTTTCATTTTTGTTCCGATTATTTGCGTTTCTCCCCCCACTCACTAACCAGATTCGAATTCCAGACACTCCCCTCGGAAGATACACTTCGTGGATTCGTTTTGAACGTTCTCTGATTTAAAACGTACGACGGAAACGTACCGTTATACTGTGAAAATTGACACTTTAATTACGGGAGTATTTAGAAGCAGTTTAGTAGAACGAAGAGTACCGAAATAAAAAATATTAACAGGGTTCGTTGATTCCTGCAACGCGTCTTAAAGACCGATAAATAAATAAAGGAATAAATTTTCACCGTCGATGATCGCCACTGGGAGACATTCCTTCGACAAGTTACGCGGATTAAAATAGCGGAAACTAAGGGAACACGCCTTCCTCGTTAACCAGTCGTCCTAGGAACGATTCAATTACAAGCGGACGTACGATTTTCCAAGCCGGCGTTATTAATCAATAGTTTCTGGAGCACTAGCTACTATCGGTAGATCTCGAGAATCTCTGGAGGCCACGTGTCTATCTCTCATTCGGGTATATCGTGATCTAATGCACCATAGACGACCTAATTACGCTTCGACCGCGAGCCGGCACATTTCATGCTGACAGGTAACGTCCCAGCCGAGCCGACTTATCATCCAGCTACCGGCCGATCTCTAATCAGGGCCTTCGGTTTAACCGGATCAGCCATCGCTTTCGATCGTGAATCGAGGATGAAATTGGACGACAAACGATAATTACCCAGTCGCCCTCCAACTTTTACTTCGTACCAAAGTAATTAACATTCCCCGTTAATTTTAGTACCCTAACGAGGACCCGATACTATAATCGAACCAACTTTCGCCTTCCGACGGTTCTAGAGATCGGAGGATGTTCTAATTTCCTTGCGTACTTTCGCGCGTTCCAAAAGATTCCCCTCGGCGTAGCTACTTGGGTTACAAACGATGGAAAGTTGCGATCGATTTCACGGTTGAAACGCAACTTGTTTCCTGGACGTTCGACGTACAAGTGGCTCGCTTGTACGCGGCTCGCTTTGTGGAGGGCGACTCGCTCTAGAAAGCCTTCGCGCCATCGCAAAGAATACGCCACGGATAAAAAGAACGATGCGGAAACGTGGAAGGGTATCGACATGGCGAAAGGCAGGAAGGACTTAATCCCGGGACGCGTGTCGGGGAACCATTTGTTCGAGGGTGAAGAATGCCCGGCGCTAAGAAATCGGCCGGTCGAGGCTTCACGGGCCGATAGGTGACGTTAAGAAGAGAAATCGCACGGATCACGGGGTAGAGGAGCGTAGTCCGGATAGACTATATCGACAAGATACCCTACCGCGACGCCGACACGGGGAACACTGTAAATGGTAAAGGCACAAACATCGAGAACCAGCGGTACACCGGTGTGTACCGGAGCGCGTGTACACGGATAGGCCGAAAGTGGTCATGGGAAAGGTATCGGTGCGTTAAGGCCAAGACTGGATTCCGCGGGGCGAGGCTGGCTCGTTGGCGGGTAGGAGTGTACAAGGTCTTCGATACCTCGTAAATTACCACTCAGGGCCCCCTCTGCCAACCAGCTCTCGGCTCAACTAATGTTAAGCTGCCTACGTTTTCGTCCTGTCGGGGAAATACCGCCGTCCACCGTCCGCGACCTAACCCTCCTCGAAAAAACACCGCCGTTTCGACGCATTCTATTTTACACTCTTTTTTCGGGGTGAAGCTCGCCTCTGCAAATGAGCCGGTCGCGATCGACCGACCGTCCCGTTTATTTCCAGTCCTCGGCGCTAACACCGTCCGAATCGATCGGAGATCGAAAGCGAAAGCTCGTTAAGGCGAGCCAGAGGATTGTATATTCCCCGATATTCTTTCGTTCGTAAATTTTCTGCCGGCCGAACGTTATTGGGAAACACGAAACGCGCCCCGAACCCAACGGACGCGATCCTTAACACGGTCCTGATTCCGATCTCAGCCGAGGGAACAATTCGACCCTAGGAGTCCCGAATTCCTACCATCATTTGACGCCATTACGACGCGTCGAGCCTCCTTTCGACAGTTTTCCGAAAATTCGTCAACCTTTTATTAATTAAACGCTGTTAGATTTGAGATAATAAGACGCTGTTAGATTTGAGAAAATTTTTTCGAGCAGTGCAACTCCTGATAAAAGAAGTGTACCAAAAAGAGGGTGTACTATACGTACAACTTATCAGAAATGAATTACTGTAGAGAGGACAAAGACAGAAACTATATAATAAATTCTTGATAGTACCTTTCTTTTTGAGATCGTTATGATGTACGCCTTTAATGAGTAGCTAACGATGACGCTCCGAAATTTGCGCTTACTTTTGAATAACTTTCCCATCGTTTCCCGAGTATATAATTACGTATATATTTCGAGTTTCTTAAGACCCGTAGGATCATATCTAATAAAAAAACTTTTGCTGCTAGTCGACTCAATTTCTAACATTGTCCTTTCTTTTCAATATCACACGTGCTTGCTGCTAATATCTCAACAGAACGACCGATGTTGGTATAAACGAAAAATGATCTTTAAAATAACGTTGGTCCGGGTTCGCGACAAGATAGCTTATCGTTCGGACCGAAACGAGGGGCCCGACATACTCGAGGCGAGTAAGGAACCAAACTCGAAAATGATTCCCGAAAAATACTGGTTGTAGGGTTCGATGACGTTCGCTCGTCGCGTGAACGGATGTAACAGTTGTCGTGTAACCCCCCATAAGACTGTCGTTGGTGGAGGCAGGGATCGTCGAGGTACGCGCGAAGCCAACTTTACGACAATATAATTTTGGTAGCGACACACGAATGGTGTGGAATGCGACGATCGGAGTCAACAAACGGTATAGAAGTCTTCGATACGTCGTAAATGGCCCATACCCGGTCCCTTCACGGTCGTATCCAGCTCTCATCTCGATGGGTACATGCACGTATATATACACATAATATCGAGCTGCCTACGTTGTCGTTGTACCATTGGGAGACTGACAACCGAACGACCGAAAACACTGACGACGCGCCCAGTCTTCGCTCGCGAACAAAGCTCGGTAACTCTCTATTATACGACCGATCGAGAAGAAGACGAGGGCATGGCCTGGTCGACGAATACCAGGCCTTGTACGTTCCTGTATTTTCGTATTAAATTCTTTTTTGACCGTGAATCAACTCTCGCGTAAAACGCAAAAACAGAACAGTCCTGAACGCGAAGAAGCGTGGCGATCGTCAAGAGTGGCCTCGGGGATCGAAGGATGGTATCCTTCTGAGAACTTGTCAAGCCTGGATTGGATGAATTTATGATTGACGGATGTGCTCTAGTTTGGATAACGGAATGGTATAGAGCCTTCAAAGATAGGAAACTCGTGCTACAACTTTTGTAATCTCGACTGGCCTCACGCGTTCCAGCGGTGTTTACAGTTTATTTCTATGTTTTTCCTAATCTTTATATATGTATAACACTAGTGGAAGGGCGAAAATTCGACAACCCGAAAATTCTTCCAAGGAGAAAGAAGCTAGAGTCGGCGACATTCAAAGTGAAAAAGTATCTGAAAGAATATTTCAGCCTAAATGGTTTTCGGTCGGTGGCTATTAACTCTGTGCAGCGGGATTCGTTTGAAACCGAGAAGGAACCGATGGTCCGTAAAGCGAAGTGGAGGACCGCGAAGAGTCCATGGGCTCGGGCAGAACCGATTACATCGGGTGGATCCGACGTTGGGGCCCAACTATCGACGAAGGAGGGGGATTCACGAGAGAGCCTATTGTTGTGCTTAATTTAGCGTTAAATTGTTTACATCTCATTAATCGCCGGGAAGAACCTGCGGGCAGACCGTCATGATCATCGATGCACGTCAGTCATGGACCGTGGGCATCGCTTTTAATTTCGAATTGACCACCGTGGCCGAGCCGTACCATGGACCCTCTAAGAAACGGACTAAAGCATCTCGCGTGTCTCTTGTTTCAACGTGTGCGCCCGAAGAACGCCACGGGACGAGTCCGCGTCGCTCTAGCACGATGCACTCGACTGCGTCAGCCGCGAACGACGGCGGAGCAATATTGGAACTCGAGCTCGAGCTCTCGACTAGACCGGTTCGTTCGTTCACTGTCAGTCGAGTGCACTTCGCGGTAGCGACACACGCGAGAGCACGTTATTCCTCTGGGTTACGGTCGACCGATACAAAACGTCCAGCTACGTCCACCTTGAACCGTGTCGCTCGAGTATCCTCTATTAACGTTGCGTTTACCGTTCGTTTGCTAGGGACAATGTTAACCTACCGAGACTTCTGGCTCGGTCGCGACATGGATTTCTGCGGTTAAAATTGTTAGGGGACCTCGAGCGTGTAATCGTATCACCGGCATAGCGGGTAGCTTCGGCGGTGGTTTAAGGGGTACTCTTTTTTTTTTTTTTAACTAGTTTCGAGACTATTTTCATCACTTTTTTCATATACAAGATCCTCTGATGGTGAACTGTTCTGCTCAAATTGTTTCCAAGTCACATACGATATTAAATACAATTGTCGCGTGAAATAGGGAGGAAAGTATTAAAACGAGCAACAAAATAAAAGAGTAACCCTTAAGCAACAAGGATATAAAATAAATAAGCAAAGAGTTAAATACTTGAAAATCATTGTAATACTAGGAACATTGTAATACAATGACCCAATTGTGCGACAAGGACATGACCGAATGGAGCAACGCGTAAATGCGTCCATCCTAGGGATTAAAAGAACGCGGTGAAATGCGTTTGCGCGTCATTGTCGCATAACGCGAGATGCAGACGGTAGTCGGAACACGATAAACTGGTCGCTCGAGGCCAGTAGTCGGCTAATCCCCCACCTTTACATTTGCTACTTTGCCGCTGATTGGCTGGGTGGTACAGATAACGAGATGATATCCATCTATGGAGTACCCCATTCGTCACGAAGCTCCTGGATATCTTCGTTGCTTTTAAAGTATATGATACTTTATATCGAGTACCCGTGCATCCCTAATATAAGCACTGAGATCATACCAGGAAGTCTCCCTAACAGTTTTAACTACATCTCGTACAGTGGTTCGAGCGGTATCGGAATGCCAATTATTTCCGGGGGAGCTTCAGTCGTTTAATGTAAATACTTTGGGTAAACGATTCAAGGAATAGTAACTCCGCACTGTAAACGCGAACTTGCGGGAAACAGAGGTTCGAGACGGTGTAAAATACGAAACCGCTTGATTATCTATGGTCATATTTCTCATCGCCTTCGTTTTTGTTAACGCATTAGTAGGCCCGAGTGCAGCTACACGCTATGATCATAGTATAATTTCACATAATGAGAACTCTGGTAACCGATCGGTTAAGGGATACAGCGACTATCTACACGGAATCTCATGCTATCGGCTTTCAATAAGGTTGATAAAGTCAACTGCACGGGTACAAACCGCGAGAGACTATCCGACGCCTGTAAAGGAGATGCAACCGGCGAATAATTCACCCGTTATCTATACCATCTACTGGCTGGTTAAGCAATTTCTCGAGAACGTCGATATAATGCCGTGTTCCGCGCGTTACCGGCAAACAGGAATATTCCGCGAATCGCGCACGATACATGAAATTAGAATGTTTTCGTGTGTTAAACGCGTCTCGATGAGCAACGCGTGCAATCGATAATAATCGTAGGCAATTTAGCCGTCGATTTAACTAAATTCGAATCACTTTCGCTGCGAAAGTGAACATTAATTCAACGAAATAAAGTACTGGTTCGTGCAACGTGTACAGTTGAAAGCGACTCACCTGTTAGATGACTGCCGGTAAACTCGAAGTCGTCGTCCTGATCCCAATGTTTCAGACTCAAATTCGACAACGAGGTAGCGTTGGCGAATTCCAAATTCGCAAAGTGCCAGTCCAGTATTTGACGATCCTTCGAAGACAGATACACGTCGCTGCAAGCAAACAACAAATTTTTTTCTTTCTTCTCTTCAGTATTTAAACGGTACACGCTATTGTATAAAATTTACCTAGGCGGAGAGGCTTCCAATTCCTGTAGTTTTGCTTCGATCTCTTTCTGCTGTTCCGATAATTGATCCCATTCCTAATACATAGAAAATGGACAGTATAAAATGTCTAAATAATTACTGCAACTGCATACACGTAATTGCGGTTTATACCTTGCATGCGTTATGGAGGTCGCGTAACTTTGAACGCAGTACAAATTCTTGCGTTATATCGCGTGTCTGTAATTTGCTTTCGGTCATTTCTTTGTATTGTTTATTTAACTCGACCAAACGATCCATGATCGATATCATCTGTAACGTAAAACATATTCTTGACTTCGATGGAAGATGCTCATAAATACTTTAAAGAATAATTATTATTATACGTACCCTGTGTTGATTAGTGATGAGTCTTCCTTGAAGCGACAAGACGGAACGTAGATGAGCTACTTGACGTTGTTTGACACCTTGTTCTTGAAGGCGTATTACCCATTCTAATGCTTGACCTAAAGACACCGGTCGCGTGTTACCTCCTTGCCCCGTCGATCCTGCGTTGCCCACGTAATTGAAATCTAATTGATGCGAAAGATACGACGTTGCCTCCAATAACCTATTAAATTCCCTTTCTACCATTTCATCCTTATCTTTTGGAACCTGTTTGTGTCCAAAATGTTAAAAGTAAGCAATTTCCTGAAACATGCCTTATCGTCATTGTATACGCAAAGAAACAATTATAGTAACCGTTTGACCGTCGCTTTCGTACAAAGGACACTTTTGTCTAATTTTGTGGAGTTCCATATTAATTTGTTTACTTAGCGTTGTAACAGGATTTCCGCCTAAACCAGTAACTACCATTGCGCCAAGGTCGGCAATGTACGAGGATTTACGGAAAGTTGCGATACGACCACCAACGCGATCCTATAAAATATGAAAAATATGTAAAATGTCATACGCGCTTTATAAACGTACAGTACAATGTAGAGTAACGCATACTCTTGCTTCGAGGACGATAACTTCTAAACCAAACTGTTGCATCTGTTGAGCTGCGGCTAAACCAGCTATACCGGCTCCAATTACGATTACTTTACCTAACTTCTTAGTAGGTAATGGCTGAAATAGGAAGTTCAATGTTAAAAACGTACGATGTAGAATTAATTTATTATAATTGATTATAAAAGATATATTACTTTAAATCGCTTAAATACGCCAAAGTTTATAAAACCATGTCGCTCTAAAAATGCATGAATTCGACGTGCTAGTACGGTGTCGCTGTTGTAAGGTGGTTCAATGGCTGGTAAAGCATTTTCAACGATTAACTGTTGCTTGGGATTTTCAAGCCATAATTGCAACTGAAATAAAAGAAATTACATCTAAGCGCAAAAGTACTCGACGAACACGTATTATTTGTTGACGTATAACATACGAGTCTGTTCCTTATATGGAGAAAAACTTTCTGAGTTTGTGGTGGACCACCAGAAACATCTGGGAAACATGCAGCCTCTGTAGAAGTTAATTTATCGAATGGAAGACGACTTTGGAATGCTGCCCCTTCTAAGCCGTTAAGTAATTCTTTCACTAAAATTAGAAATATATATATATATTAAAAGTGCTACCCAATAAAAACTACCAAAACTGGCAAGAATATTCTGACACTGAATCGTAAAAGTTTTCAATATATATTTACCATGTGGATCCTCATGATCACTATCCTGGTCATCTTCTTCTTTTGTTTCTATTTTTATCGCCGAAGATGTAGGTACTGACTGTGGTATGGCTGCATCAGCCTCTTTCTTTACTTCAGGCACAACTTTTTTTTCTGGTGTAACAAGTCCAGTTTTAGATTTCTCCGATGTATCAGAAGCATTTTCATCCTCTAACTGATTATATTTTTCTTCCATCTCTCGATATTCCACCTATATACAAGCATAAATGCAGTAGAATGTACTGTCAGTTACAGATTTTCTGTAAACAAGTCTTAACGGAAGACATTGATCTTAACATAGAGGTTAAAATCTTTTGCTGCTACTTATGAATTAAAAGTTGAATAAAACACTTTTATCTTCACCGACACGCACTGAAGTCTACACAAGTAAAAAAAATCATACGTATGATTGCTGACAAACTACTATCAACAACAGAAAATGTATTAAATCAAAACATAACCTAACCTACATGTTTACAATTCAAAACCATTTGCTATGAAGACGTATAAATTTTGATACGTACGAAATATTAATTTCTTGTACAATACTACATAGAAGAATACAGATAAACAAACATTTTCGTCATTTTGTGAAAAATATTGTAAATCTTAGCGTTTGAAGTTAACCATAACAATGCTTTCTTTAGCAATACCTATCGAAACAAACAGTATTAAAAGCATTTAAGTAACGTAATACAACAAACCTTCGCCCTTTTCCTTCGACTCATCTTGCAATTCTTTAATATGTTTTTCACAAAATCTAATCACTACTAAAAGTAATCACACAGGTTTGTTTTGACTCTTCAAACCGGCGGCACATACAATTATGAAAACCAGAAACTACAGTAACACAGAATACTACGCCTACCAGAAAGTAGTTCGTCCCATGTCAGCATATAGTATAGACATCTAAATGTGAACAAACCGAACTTTTCGAACTTTAGTAACGTTCGGTAATTCTCCTAGCGATGCCATCTAACGTTTGAAGATAGAAACTAATTCGCTACAACTTAGGTGCACTTGAACGTGGTGCGCAATATAAATACTAATATGTATCTAACGTTGTGATAAACATAATTTAGCTAATAAACATAGAATGATGATTCATGTAGGGTTCAAATAGAATACATTTGGTTCTATATTCTTCTAAGTTCTTATAATATATTTCATTTTAGGCTTCAAACAGATTACGGTCTGTTGTGTTTCAATGTACAAGAAATCAAACAAGATCTTTCTTTTACTGGCTAACTATCATATTTAATAGGTATCGCAATTAAAAATGAATATCTTGTACTTGATGTATAAATTAAGTAGTTGTTACAAGAAGGTTATGTTTCAAGAGTCGATGAGGAACGTATAAAGAAACTTGGTCCTGATCTTGCTTGTGCAGAATGGCTTTTAAGGAATGGAGCATTTGTTCGGTGGAAGGGATTTTCTGAGAAATTAACAGATTATAATTCACTACCATCAGCAGGGAATAAGTATTACATCGAGGCTGTTGATGCTGACAATGCTGGAATTAGTCATATTGGATTTCCATACTTTGGTCGGTATTACAAAAGTTTTTATACGCTAAATGAAGCTGAATATATTCAAAATGACTCATTCAAGTTATTGATTTAGAGGGATGCAAACACATAAAAGAAATTAAACTTAAAAACTGTAGGTATATCAATAATGACGCTATACCATTATTATCAGTTCTTCAAGATTCACTGATTAATCTGGAACTTGTAAACTGTAAAAGTATTACAGATGAAGGCCTACACAATATAAAACTTCTCAAGTATATATACGATCATTCAACAATAAATACAATAAACAGAATTTTAACCATAATAGTACATCTATTTTCAGAAATTTGGAGATGTTACAAATTCAGGGATTACCATACCTCAAAGATAAAGATTTAATTCGCAAGGAAATTATTCAAGCTCTGCCTAAGTGTAAAATTGACATTTTATAAATGCACTATACATATTTTTATGAACTATGTGTTTGAAAATATGAAATAAAATAAAAATTGTAATATTTGTAAAATTAATACCTTAATTATAACCCTTCTAGCATAATGTATCTCCTGATATATCTTAAACGACTACATTCTTTAATCACCCTTCGACCTACATCATTTTACTGGCGTTTCCCGCCAATATTCTATTTCAATGTGTTGGCTAACCTGTATGTACAACAGTGAATGTTCGAAGTTTAAAACTCGAAAGAGTCGTGATTTGAAACGTAAAAGATTTAACGTTAATGAGCTTCTGTTTGAATTAAAAGTCATGCCACAAGAAATGAATATTTTATGCTGTTATTCCTGCAAAATGTATCAGGTACTTTCTATATACATGCGTTACCCCAAAAAAATGCGATTGTCATATCGCAGTTCATAACACATTAATTGCTATCTGTTTCTCAGGTCCATATTGTTAAAAAAGCAAAAAAGTGGCAGTGTAAAATATGCAATGTAAAACAAATTCTCAAACGGGTAAGCTTATTGTTGTCTTCTGTGTTAGCTGTGTTCTATGTATATAGATAAGATAGTCCATTATCATAAATTTCTGTCACAAAAGACAGTATAATTCTAGAGGCTATCAAATAAAGAGTATATATAGTATAAAAAACAATTTAAATTGTTAGGTTTATTTCCAAGGATCAGGAAAAGATTGTCGTATTCAAGTTCAAAAATTAAATGCCATGAAAGAGTATGAAATTGAAACAAGTACATCTTTTGTGTTCGACATGGATATGCAGTCTGGTAGTAATCACAGATCACAGGTAGCTTTAAACAAGTGGAAAAAATATTTGGACACATCCGAAGAGATTGATTGCAATACTTTTGAAATGACAAATGATGAGAGTGATAGTGACAAAGAGAATGATGGTCCCAAGTATCTAAATAATGATAATGTGACATATGAACATAGTAATTCTTTTTGCAAAAATAATTCAAAAGAAAATGTTTCTTATAACAATGAGAAAGTATATGACCATGCTATAGAGGAAGAATTAATTGACAATAACTCAAGTAATGGTGTTACTCAGCACAACAATATAACCAATGACAAAGCTATAAATAATATTTTTGACGATAACGAAGATTTTGATCTTGCTATTGGCTTTTAATTTCTGTAAATTCTATAAATTTAAACAATATATTTTTTATTATTCTAATGTATGATTATTTTCTGTGAAATATAAAAACGTTCATCACCATCTTCTTTCACACTTCTTATTTATTGATTACCCATCTTAACAGCGTCATTAAACATAAATGAAATATGAATTATGGTTTGGACAGTATTTATTTGTTTATTTTGCATGATTTAAATACATTTTTTAATTTCAAAATCTTGTAGATATTCTCAGGATACTAACTGAGAACCTAATATATAACACAGACATACACTTGTAAAAAAATAAAATGCTAATGGACAGAATTATATAGCTGATGCATTTAAACAATCACAATTCATCAAATATAACTGAGTATTATCTAAATCTTTTTATATTTCAACTAATCCGATTAAAAATAATATATAGTTCCATCAGCATTCCATTTTTCTTAACAAAGACTGTTAGCTGTAGCGATCACAAAAGGTTCCATACTTCTAATAAGGTAGAAGATTACGCAGAATAAATGGCACTGAAAGTTTGTTTAGTTTCAGTGAAATATAAACAGTCTTAGCAATGCATATCTTTAGATAATGGCTGGAATTACTTTTTACTATTTACTTTTAACTTGTCTCTACAGTCAGGGTTAAAGACTTTGACAAGGATCAGTTGTAACGATAGTAAGACAATTTGTGGCAGTGCGCCATACGAGCAGTTTTATTTCTCATTGCTTAAAGGCAATAGAAAAATCAATTAAATGGCAGCTTTAGTGGAATAAACATGTAGATACGAATGTATAAAGAATTTGTGAAAGGAAACGCAAAAGGTTCTTGGCAGGATGATTTTGCTATTGTGTTCTTTTTTTCGTTGTGCGTATCAGTCCATTGTCACAAATCCAAATTTGAACTGTCCTAATTACAATAGATGAATACTTAAACTCTTTGTGTTTCTTAGACAATCTATTGTCTAGAAAGCTACAGGTATTGGTTATTTACTTCGCGAAGAAGTATCGTTACTAGATCCGGATAATTGAAGTTTCAAAATTGCTCTAAATTTCATTAGGCAAGTATCGATACAAGTTAGTTGCTTCTTGTATAAAGACCTAAAGAGACGAGAGTAAATAAATTATTATAAAAAATATCTGCTATTAAGTAAAAAAAGGATCATCGTTTGGATCATTTCTCGTTCTCGTTCGCGTGTTCCAACCAAACGCACATGGTACACGAGAAATTCGTCTCGACCGTTCGCAATAATTTTACTGTAAAAAGTAGCGTTAAAAATATGCACAGTACTCGTCGAACTGCGACCGTCTACTGGAATAAAAACGTTATTAATTAAATATCACGTTTCCGTTCTCTCTTTTTTTTTAATTAAATATCACTAAATAAATTACGTTATTAAATGCATCGCGAAATTAATTAATATACATCTAATCCTTCGACAATACGATCAAAGAAAATACAAATAAACCGGTCAGTACTGATGTCTGTGCCGCCGGAAGTTCACCGTGTCTTGATGATGCCTCCAACTGCTTTGCCAGCTCCTGCTGCGTCTGTTCCAAACACTGTTCAAGAGGAAGAAAACGGGATACAAACGTTTACTAACCGTGATACTACCCAACATCACCTCTACGTTTTCTAGTATACAATAGTCGAGCTTTCAATGGCTTACTTACTTTTGCAACTTTTTTCGTCTCTTATTAGGTGGACTACCGAGTTCACTTTCGCGAATAATTTGCAAAGCCGACGGTACAAACATATCCTCTATGGAAATAAATAACATGAAACAAACAGTAACAAGGAAGAGACCAGATCACTCGCGTTTCATCGATCGAACCTACCGAAAGTGTTAACATATTTTCTCTTCGAGATTAATCTTTGATGTTGTTGGAGCTGCGGTAAACCTTCCCTCGCATTTCCAACGGTACAATCCCGCGTACCTTTGCATCCTTTCAAATGTTCCAATTGATCGTGAAGATACGATCTCTCGTTAGGCGTTAAGGAAGAAAGTCTATTCCATTGTTCAAACGGGTCTAAATGAAAATTAATAGAAATAGAAATGGATCAGCTGCGGAAAAGACAATTTCAGTAACGTACTTACCGATCCTTAGATTATAATAAGTAACCAAACCGGTAGTGAACTCGCAGTAAAGGAAATTATGCGTCGCGTTAATTGTACGAATGCACGAGTACGTGTTATTGTTCGCATTCATACAAAAACAGAATGGACCTGCGCTCCACATAGGCGCGGTACGCCAGTGATCGTTATCGTGCTCGAAACAATTCATTTTCTCCGTCAAACACTCCTTCTCGAGCTTGGCTTTCTTCCGCATCTTTCGCTCTTTCTTTTTCAAACGTTCTTCCTTCAGTCTTCGCCTCTCTTCTCTGGCTATCTCCTTCTCGTCCTTCTTCGTGTACGAGTCAGGCTCGCAATAGCATTTATGGCGAGCTTCTAGAGGGCTGTTCAACATTGGCGGCAACCGACGATTGCTTGCTATATCAATTATATCTATTATAAACAAAATAAATAAATACATAAATAAATGAATAGATAAAATCAGAATAAAATTTGCACGGCAGGCAGATTTTTTTTTTTTATTCTAAGCTGTTGCGTCAAAGATCAACCTTGTTTATTCTTCCTATCAGGAGATTCCAAAATGGTGACATCTATCCTGGAAGGTCCAAGATTTCCTGCAGTTTTATTTTTCTGCAACTTCGGGAACTTCCTCGGAGGTGTGATCGTAACTGGTTCCACCATTGGAGTTGTGGGCAAAGACGCGGTCCTAGAATGAGCGTCGATCGTTGCTTTAACGAACACAGGAGTCGTTCTTTGTGGCATTGTCGATTCCATGACGCTGGAGGTTTCCGATCCCGTTGATAGCACCGTTTGCGGATCCATTTCCATCGTGGTCTCTTTATCGAAGTCACTCGTAGTCCCTGTGCTACTCGATGCCTCTTTTTGAAGTGTTGTTTCTCCCATTATTGCGGTAGGGAGTGTTGTGTATCTGGTCTGATGATACTGATGCCTTTGACTCGACATCGTACTCTGCGTGGTTGCGACCGCCTCCGATGTTTCACCGAGACTCGCTACCGACACTTCGTCGTGGACGCTATTCGTAAACAGCGTATTGTTCTTGCGATGATGAATCTTTCTGCGTTTTTGTGGCTTATCGATCTCGACTTCGGTTCGATTGTTCGAGGTTTCTTTTATCTTTGGGCGACGCGAAACCTTCTTCGATTTGATCGTCGTAGGTACAGTGGTTGTCCCGGTTGTTTGTTCTGCTATGGCGATTGGATCGTTGTACGTGATCGCGATCGATTTTTCGGCGGTACTCGTAAAACCGATTCCGTCGTCCGTGACTTGATTCGACTTCGAAGTGGAACGGCCCGTCGTAACGCCGGGATTAATAGTACTAGCGTGATCGTGTTTCTTGTGATGGCGATTCGCGTGATTCTTCTGCGCGTGGTGATGCGGTTTGGGAGGTTCTTTGTCCTCTTCAGCGTCTTTTTCCGTGTCTGGTATGAAGTGAGGTCGTTTGATCATCAAGTGACGACGTATTTCCTACGAACGATACCATAATTCATATTAGTTAAATTCGAGTAAACAAAATCGCCAACGAGACTCACTTTTAGCGTTTCCAATTGCATCCTCATCTCTCTTATCTGGTGTTCGATTTCCCGTCTCGAAATGCGCCATTCGTTCGGATCCTGGTACACGGTGTCTGAACAATTTACTCCGCCCTGAGGGAGGACCGAACACTTCGGTGGTAACGGTCTGCGTGTTTCTGAGTGACGAGCTTGTGTTTCCTGAATACGACAAGGACAATTTAGCGTACCCTACACCTAAACATCTTATCGCGTCAGTTTCGTGAAATTCAGTCCTAGCTTTCTACAATTCGGTGTACCTTCAAGTCATCTAGTTCTTCCTCTATACTCTCCATGATCTTGGTCACATGTTCCACGGTATCTTTCTTCGTGACGCTTCTTCGTATTCTCCTGTGCCTCCTGACCACGTCCTCGACATTCAGCCGACCTTTCACCACCTTGTCCAAACTGGGATCGAAATTTTTCAGCGCGTACTCAAAGTCCTCCAAGTTATCTAAATTCAGCGTTTCTTGGTCATCGTTCGATGTACGATTGTAGAACCTATCTCTGAAGACACATCCGACGATAAAACATCCATCATTTATCAAAGGAAAGATCAACAGCTTTCTAAACCCTCGTACCTAGAAACCAAGTCCGCGTACTCCATCGTCACGTTCTCCGCGAGCTCGTTCAGGTCCTGGAAGAATTCCTCGTCGTCCTCCTCGTCGATCGCACGCCGATCCCGGTTACCATCATTATAGTCATCATCGTCCACGTCGGTATCCCGATTGGTATCTTCGCTCAAGCTAGCTTCATCCGCCGCGTCTCGTTTACCTGACAAAAATCTTGAACGATGATCACCGCTTCCTTACAACGAGATGCATTGCAAATTTCATCATCGCGATAGACGCTCTCCCATCACCGAGATCACAGATTGCGAGTATTATCGGCATTATTATCATTATTAATTACATGCGGGACAAGACGGGTAATGTAAACAAAAAAACACATGACGTTAAAGAGCTGTAAAAGATATATACTTCTTCGCTGTAAATGTTAACAACACTGGATATTCTGATAATGAAATCCAATGGAGACGAATCACTTGTGATAAAGAAGGAGGATAAGTTATGTATCGATATGATATAATGGGAAAGGGGCGTGTAGTAACATGCACATGCATAGTTGATTAAATAATGTAAGTATGAATAAAACACATATTCTTGAATTTCATTCTAAATACAACAGAATAGGGAAGGAGACGACCAGTCGGCAAAATATCGCCGATCATACCTCGTTTAGCGAAGTATCTGGCCATATCGGTGTACATATCCACTGGTCGTCTATCCCTGCCGAAGCCGTACCGATGTCCCTCGTAATCGTTTGACTCTAGCCTCGTGTAGACGACTCCGTTCGGAGTGAAACAAGCGCATTTCTTCGACATCCGCTGAGGAGGCGCCGCGTACTTGCACTTGTGCCTCCTCCATCGGTGGCCATCCCTCTCGCAACGCCACTTTTGACCCAGTACGCAGTTGGCCTGGGCTTCCGGTCGTGAGCACTCTGCCGCGAGTCGTTCGTGCTTAGTATTGAAGGACGAGTGCACCGGGTGTACTCTGTTGTCCAGATGCGGCTCCAAGTCTAAAAAAAATTGTCGTTTCACAAGTTTTTTCCCGATTCGAATCCATCGAGGATGTTTAACTTATGTCGCAAAAAGGTTTCGTTTATGGCTACGCTTCGAAACTTCTCGGCGAGAACGAAAGTGACACTCAGAGGTAATATGAAGGGAACGCGCGAACCGATAAAATGGGATTAGAACCGATCGTTGCGCAAATCCTAGCCGAAAGCCTGCGCGGGATTTATGGTCGAACCGGAATCCAGACCCTTTTCATCGTGGTAATCCCGACCGGATGAATAAGAATTCATTTAACGTAACACCGAACTTTAATTATGAGCGCTAAGTCTCTCGATTTACCAAAGTTCGTTACTTCTTGGTGAAACGATACGTATCAGTAGGACGGTAAGCATCCATGAAATTAATTTCTGCTGATTACGGTATTGAAATCATTTATTTAAACCGTCTACTTGTACGTTATACCATTTATGATTATAAATGATAACGATTACGACAGTGAACAGATCCGCGGTTCTATCTAGCTCGTTCGAATCCAAGAGCGTAGATAAAAGTGTTACGTCCACTTAATTTCCCGCCGACGGTTCCGTAAATCTGGCCCTAACATAATTTATTCATTGAAGGATCGGATCATAATGCCAGATTGTGGCTCTCGAAGCGAAGACTGGTTTTATTGCTACGAAAAGGTCAGCGTAGCATCGGCGTAAAGTGTTACGGCTTCCTAGAGTAGAAACTACGTCTTGAATAAAGACGAACTGCATAAAAGTCAGCGTTGGGCACAGTGTAATCTGATTACATTGACCACGATCAAATTACAATATAATCGCATCGTAATTGCACACTCCCGTTACACGTTAAGCACCGTGCAATTACGATCTAATCATAATCGTAAATCGTGAAATCATGTAATTACCTCGAACTCGTAATCATAGCAATGTAATCAAATTACATTCTGCTTAACACTGACAAACGCTAATTTTCTATTTCATCTTTGTTTAACGACTTCATTCGTAACGTTAAAAGCAAAAATAAAATGTACATACCAAAATTGTACCGTATCGAAACGAGGTGAAAGGCAAGTTTCAGCGGATAAGGCTGTTTTAGAATCTTACCCAAATGATTTACCGTTTATCGTTCTGTTAGAAAAAGTAGGAAAGCGCGTTACTCGAATCGTAGATGATTGTGTCCTCGAAGTCCTCGTCCTCGGAGATGTCCTGATCGCTGCCCGTGTCGTTCTCCAAAAAACGGTGGTCCGCGTCGTGGTCAATGTCTGGATCGACATCCGGATTGTCGTCTTCCTCCTCCAACGTCGCGTTCGCGTGTTGTTTCGCGAGGGTAGCGTTTTGCCTTCTAGCTTCCCTTGCCTTCGATTCCGCGATTGACTCTGGAGTTTCGCGACGGCCCGAGGATTCTATCAGGAATGTGTCTGGCCACTTAAATTTCGACCTCCTTCCGTGTTTACTGTAACACGTAACGTTTCAGATATCAGAGGCTTTCACGGCCCTTCGTGGTCGGTACTAATCGAGTCTTCCGGATGTAAATTGTGTGCTTTGGATAAGATACTTTAACGTTCGACAACATTAATGTTAGCTTCTTCATGATTCAAATGATACCATATTATTGGCGTGCGTCGTGTATTGGGGATCATTACGAGTACCAATCAGCCAGGTTTCGATAGAAATTTTGCTGGCGTGAGCACTGGTACCTTTAAATGCTTCCCAATATCAGCATGTCCTTTCATCCCTGAGAAGGTAATCTTATCTATCTTGGTTAGAGTATCTTATCCAATGGACACGATTTCCACCGAGAAGCCTCGACTGTATCAACCGTGACGTAACGTTTCTCGGTCGAGGATCGAATTCCGTGGCAATATTTGTTCCAAGTCTTGACGTACGATACGCCCCGTATACGTACAGTGTATGGCGAAAAATTGGCAATGTACTCACTTCTGAAAAAGTTTCTTGAAAGAACGACCGTCCATCTGCGGCGGCGTCTCGACGCCGGCCATATCCAGGAACGTCGGCGCCAAGTCGATGTTCAAAACTATGTCGTCTACTCTGCAACGTCATATATATAGGTGCTTTATTGTAATCCAATATTGCGGCTCGCCCCTTCGGGGTAAATACCGCGCCGCCAGCATGATCATATTCACCGCGAGTATTCCGATGCTTTCATTTTTCAAATTCCCTGCTCTTCATCCCTTGTTCGCATCCGATTAGCGCGTTATTCTGAAGTTTACGATAGCAAAGTGGACAGGGTGAACCACCTATCGTCATTTACCACAAGAAAATCTCGACTACTCTTGATCGTAGTTTTATTAAATAACGGTACCTAACTTTTCATCTTTTCAAAATGTCTCATTTCGGCGTACAAAGGCAAATTTTAGCGTCGCGATCAGGGTTGCATTCCCAAGTGTGCTCCAATTTATACGCGAATAGTCACGGATTCACGTTTGCACGATAGTTTGGCAACGGAAGAACGTCTCGGTTTTCCAGCTGCTTTTTTGTTGCTCGGTTTCACGGGCCGCGATGGATAATTTGTCGCTTTCGAGACTCCTCATGACGGGCTGGAGGACCGTAATTCCAGAAGACGTCCAGACAACAGCCACTTAAGCGCAAGTGCTCTATTTATTACCGTGAAATCTTACCAGCGAATTTAAAGGAAGAGAGGGTATCCGTACGTTCGATGTCAGGACGCCGATGAATCGCGTCGTTGGTTTAATGCAGCACGCGATTGCCGCGATCATCGGGTGAAATTATTGTGTACGATGTATATATAGACTGCTAATTTACGAGACGACGGTCTACATGCGCGTGAGTGTTCCGTACCGCCAATGATCAGGTGCTCAACAGCGTTGAGAAGCAACTCGTCGGGGTAAGAAAATTTCGCTTGATTCTACAAAATGGAAAGCCAGAGAACTTCAAAGACATGGATGCGTAACGTCGCCGTAAATCTTTTTATACCTGTGCGCCAGTGTCTAACAAGTGAGACGTCGACGTCTTTTACAAATTCACCACCTGTCTCGTCAGTTAACCGACATTTAATCCTTCGTTTATTTGTCTGTCGTAGTGATGCGCACGAGACGAGATAAATCTCGATCTCGATCTCGCATCACTAGGCTGTCCAGCTTACGTCCAGCTGACGTAACGAGCGTTTCCGCGGAATCAAAATAATAATAAACAGCAACTTACATGGTCCCGGGCTCGATTCCAGGTCCTCTGATGAGAAACGGTACTCTGACATCGAATTCAAATGGAAAGCTCTTCCCTTTGATCAGACCGAACTGTCCCAAATGGTAGCCATGATCGGACGTGTATATTATGTACGTGTTGTCCAATTCCCCGAGATCTTTCAGTTCCTGATAGATCTGTTGACGAAGAGACAATCGTACAAAATAAATTCTCGTTTCAGCAAAACAAACGTACAGTCGTTCGTGGAAAAATATTAAACCGTGCGAGTCATCCGTACCCTGTCTACGGCATCGTCGACGCTTTGCAACGTTTGCAGTCTTTTGGTCATCAGGAGATCCGTGAACTGTTTATGGATCGGCTGCATCTTCTGCGTGACTTGCAGAATCCACTGTTTATCGGGATTCGGCGCGTAGTCGTAGGCTGGCGTACTGAAACAAGAAATTCGCGTAACTTTGTTACATTTTTCACGCGAATAAACATGTTTACTTGTCATAAATCTTTGACACGAGACAAAATATTGACGCGTTGCCTACACCGCTGTAATTGGCAACTAATTGCCAGCCCCAAACCAACTTTCTCCCGCGTCAAAGAATCCCTGTTACCTGATTAAGTCTCCCAACGGGTCGAGCAACTACATAGGATTCAGGATTTAGCACACGCGTAGTTCCCCGCCGGAATCCGAGTCGGCTGGGGGAAATTGAATTAACTTCGAGTATCTAGCAAGACGCAAGAGTTCGATGCAACGAGATGGCGAAACACGACGGACCCTCGAGACACCGTATACTCTCTCTCTCCTCCTTTCTCTTTCCACCTAGCTCTCCACCAATTACGCGAGACACGAAATTATGGGTAATTGGCCCTTCACCTTCCTCCGCGTCCTTCAGGAACGCTCGCCTCGAACGCGGAGGATCTTTGTCTTATTGGGGAACCTTCGTACGGGATGCGGGAACAGGTTTGTTCGCTTCAGTCGGTCACAATTTCATAGAAAAGTGGGCGGTAGCGGTGGAAAATTCGAGACGCGATAATCCGAGATAGAACACGATTCCGTTGGTTTCCGTGAAAACGGGGGCAACAGGCGCCCAACGCAATCATCGCGTAACCGCACTTGATTCGAATAACATCCGCGAACCCAAACAAGGCGATAAATCCGAACGAAACCAGCCCCTAATGGCGAGGGGGCCGAGGGGATACGACGGAATCGTTTTCGAATAACAAACGTAATTCGCCGAATAGAAATGGAGTCGCAGTCGAGTGCGAGTCGAAAAGTGCGAGCTTCCAAACAAGGAGGAGAAGGAGGAGGAGAAGGAGGAGAAGAAGGATGGGGAGCGCGGGAAGCGCGGATCTTACAGAGGAACACGGTTGGCGTTAATTTCGCCGTGCAGCCTTTTCGTTTACCCGGCTGCTAACGGCCGTAAAGCGGCTCGTTGCTTTATGCAAATTTAAAATAAAGCGCGCAATCTGACGAAGGTCTCCGAACGAAGAATACTCCCGCCCCGTCGACGTCCCTCCCCCGCGTCGCCGTCCTCGCTCACTCTCTGTCGACGTATTTCGTCTGGACTTCTTAATTGCGGCCTATTCTGCATACACCGGCTCGCCACGGCCACTTAACTTTCCCGCGAGACACTCCACGATTATATTTGCACCCAGACACGTGCCCCCCGCGCACTTTCTGCCTTGCGCTGCGTCACTCCGATTGCATCCTGCTCGTTTGTCTCCGGATGCATCCCTCGCGAGACCGTCGTTCGGTAGTACAGCTGTCGGCGCGGTGTCCATCTAATCGACCGCTTAAGATTAATCGTGGACAAGCTAATTATGAAATCCTGGGATAGGGTTCGTCGATCTTTGACCTGGTCTGTCTGTTCCATCGAACTAGCATCGGTAACGGTTAAGTCGTTTCTCTAGAAGCATCTACTATCTTATAATACTTTTTTTTCTTTCTTGTGAAAAAATGATGGAGTTCCTTTTCCAGAAAGAAATAACGTTCGCATTCCAGATAGATGGACGCAGGGATACTTATATCGGATGTTGGAGGTAATCGATATTTGAGGGACTCCGAGTGGCTGTCAACCATCCCTGAGTACCTCGGGAGCACGAAAGGAGGCCATGTAAAACGAAGAAAAATATAAGTCTTCGTCGGTTATAGCCTCCACCGGAGACGAGCTTTCGAGTTTTTCTTTTACCTTTTAACGATGATGGCGGTCGACGACTTCTTAAAAATATACTTCGTTGCAAAGAAGTGCATAGTACATCCCCAGTCACAAAGCATCGATTGTCGAAGCGTTTCGAACATACACGCTATAAATTGCCAAGTACAAATGATCCAACTGTTTTCCTTCCGAGGAGCCCGAGCAGTACTCCGATCGACATATTTCACGTTGAACTATTTTAACGATCTCGCGTCATGACGACCCATTCGTCTCTGTCGATTCCACTCTCCTGTTTTCTCTTTTCTCGGTTGGAAATTCTCGACCACGTTGCCCTCGACAGTCAAGAAGCACCGTGCAACGTCTCTTCGCTTCTTTAATTTGGATCGAATCGATGCTCGACCCGACGCCTAATGTATCCACGTTGCGTTAATTCGTTCGGCTAAGCTTCCACCGATTCGATTATCGCGGGATCTATGAAGATCTAACGCCGGGGGATCGTACGGTTTCCTAAAAATGCAAAGACAAACCACGGCTGGATGTACGAATCCGATCGGTGGTAAATTTCTTTCCTCTCCCCAGACACCAAGATCACATCGGCGTGCCCCGCGGTAATTGGCGCATAAATTTCTTCTGTTAATTACCCGGACGATAAATCTCGATTATCTGATCAGGGAGAGGTGATATTAACAGGGCTGCGCAGGTTTTGCTGAAATTAAAACATAGCCAGCGGGGAAACGTTACGAACACCGGCCGCGCCTGCGATACGCGAGCTTAATACAAGCCGAATCACTGATAAACTCGACTCTCGCGTTGTTGCCCTCGGATTAGTCACGGTGAAAGGGCGCTGTCAAAATATAAGCGAGCTCATTCGACGCGATAACGGTAGTAGTGGTTCTGTGGCGCTCGAATTTCCATAACGTTCAATCGGGAGATGCTTTGCACGGGCATTAGCGCGACCAGATCGACGTCGATCGAACGCGTTAATCGGTGAATGTCATGGACCACCTGGAAACGAAGAAGGACCACTAGTTGATTCGTTCGCCCGTCGATTCGACGCCGAGCAAGTTTAACTTTTGGCATGCGAATCGATTCAAAGATCGATCATTGGGAGAATCGCGACGAGAAAGTGACGACGAGTAAGATAATCTTGTTTTTCTTTGGTTATTTAAACAGACTCGAGAGGGAGAGTTTCTGATCAAACGTTTTCGTTTAATCGGAAAGTAAACTGCATTCTACTTTCGAGAACGATAACGCACGAGGTTCTCGATTTCAATCCAACGATCGATATCCAGTCAGTAGGTATCGCGTCGCGCAAAACAACGGCTTATCAGATGTTACATAAAGCAGACAAGAATCCTGCGGTGCTTGTAAAAGTAAATCGCAGGAAACTGTTCTGAGAAGGGAGTTACAAATCTGCACAGTGTCATTCCGCCTGACACAAAGGAATTACGCGGGTATCCGTTACACGATCAACGCGCCTTGTTACACGCCCAAGATGGAGGATTATTAAATCACGATTATTGACTCGCTAATTCGCCAGAGATCGCTATCGAGAGGCAGGGTTCTGGTTTGTTCGAATGGACAATCAAGTTTTTTATTCATTGATTTATTAAGTGAGACTATACGTGAAGTTTCGACGATGCGAGATGATTTAAACGAGTCGTAACCACCTTCGTCGCAATGACTTTGCCTGACTCGTAAACCAACCGATTGGATACATTTTACATGAACGTTTTCTTATTATTGTAATTATACATATTCATGGTTGAAACATTAATAAATCACGATGTGACATTTGAATTTCGCGTGATTACTCGTTTCCAGAGCACGCGACCCCGAAGATGACTCACTTTAACGCTCAACATACAAGAACCCCGGTTTAAATCTACAATAACGGGCACGCGGGAGTGCCTCCGCCGTGAGCGCGGTGAAAAAGAAAACCCGCCCGACAAATAAATTGAAAAAATCGAATGAATAATTCGAGCCAGGTTTCGCAGCATCGAGAGGCCGCGGGCGAAAAAGAAAGAAATTCGAACGGAAAATTACCGGTAGTCGTAAAACTGATTTCGCGCCGGTGTCGGTTTAATCCGCTCGAGCTGGCGAAAAAAAATATTAATTCGCCCGCTTGAAAACCCGGTCAAACGGCTGCTTAAGGGCACACGGGGAGAGCGCCGGTAAAAGCGTCGCGAAAGCATGTAATTGCGCGTGCTGCGGCACGCATTAATTTCTTTCGATTTAGCTTTTGTACGACGCGACAAGAGAATGGCGTGACGTACGAGTGTAGAATTAAAAATTCCGGTTATGGAATTAACGCTGGTCGCCGATTACCGTGGCTCTGCTAAACGTCTCCCATGTCGGTTCGCGTTATGGATCGCGTTTAATTCTATTCTTGAGAGGCACGTAACGCTGCGTCGTAAAAGTAAAATTGATGGCAACGAATGCATCAAAATTATTTACCATTTTCGTAATTGTCCCGGCGAATCGATTGCGCGAATGCACCGCTACGCGATCGACTCGTACATTCTTTTCGAAGTTTCGATTGCGTCGCTAAATAGAATGAGATGATGAACGATGGTCAGCATTCTACGGACTACGCCGCGCCGCTTAATATCGGGAATGTTGGCCCAGTTTGCGCTCGGAAATCCGGTAATGAATCGTTCTGTCGCGAACAGAGGGAACCTTCGCTCGTCTTTCCCTCGCGAGAGATACCTAAGTACAACTGCATTGCACTGACACGGTAACGACCTACATAAAGGAGGAAAAAAAAGGGGGAAGAGGAGACGCTTTGAAGAATGATACTTTACGAGCTCCGTGTTTTCCTTCTTCGCGTTAAATCCCTATGAAACTTTGTATCGAGGTACACGCGTGTACGAAGGATAAACGTTTCGAAAAAATCTACAAGTGGAAATGGTATCTACATGCGATGGTAATGGCAAGAGGATCCCTTTAGAATCGATACTCGCGAGACGTCTGATCGGCGGCAAACGCTTATCGCTAGATAGCGTCAAACAAAAAACTACTCCGTGCAATGAGACAATCTGTAGTCCCCCGATTCGCCGATGATCCCTCGCAAAACGTTCCGCGTTTCTCTGTCTGTAATCATAGTCGCGGATACTTACATGCGCGTCCACTCGAGAGCGAAAACGGAGAAACGAGGACGTAACGCGTTGTTGCACGGAAACGGAAGAAAACGGAGGATGCGTTGTTTTCTTTTTACTTTTTGTCACGAAACAGAGACAGGTGAACATAATACCTGCATCACGGAGGTACAATGACGGGCGTTGCCTGTGTCCAGAGGGGGCGAGACGAGACTATTCACGAGGGGTGCGCGCGTTTTTAGTGCTTTTCATCGCGTACACTGTACCCCGTCTAGGGCCACTCCATCACCCGACGATGACACCGTGACTGCGGTTATCTATCCGGTTGTCTAGTCTAGAGTGGCTCTGTCTCTCGTTTTTCGCCTCCACCTTTCGCTGGTCTTTCGCCCGTACGATGTTAAACCATCCACGGGCAAAACAACGATTCGTAGATTTCGTCGACCCTCGGTTTCTACCCTTCTGCGTCTCTTTTCTTCTTTTCTTTCCTTTTGTTTCTTTTTTACTCGTAGCGAATGGTGTCGCGTATCGTGTCGTTGAAACGGTGAAAGAACTCGAACACCGGACGTCGAATGACATGCTCGGTACACGTTTGCTACTTCGGAGAAACAAGTCTTACGTCAGGAAACGCGCGTATGCGTCGCGTCGTACCGTCGACGTGTACGGTACCGTTGTCCGCGCGTAGCCGTCCGTCATTGCGAATGAAAATGAAACGCGACGTTCCGGATGCATTGTATCGAGACATTCCATGGGTAATGGTATTGTTTATCGGTTCGTACACAGCGCGCATCCTAACATGGGAGGTTTCCAGGCACGGTCAATGCAGGGCGCAAAAATAGTGGATAGAGTTAGCGTAAATATATGCGTTGCTAATACTTGTATATTCGCGCTTACCATTGCAGGAAGTGCACGATATTTGATCAAAATGTTGACCACGCCAAGGACCACGCTAGCGCACACATTAGTCGTTGGAAATATAAACCCAGTACGATGAAAGTAGCTGCAACGGGATTTAAAAAACGCGATTCAGCTTTCGCTTATTTTGTACGCCATGCAACTCAACGCGGTGAAAAGATTATCATTATCGTGTGTTTTCAGACCTGGGTGTAACGATACGATCTCAGCAAAAGAAGGTAAACTGCATCTAACGCGACTGCATGAAAAGGGGGTATAAAGAGAAGGCGCGGTACGTGTGTAAATAATAATGCAGCCAGTTGCCTCGAATCGTGCAGTGTTGCGCACTTCTCGGTAAACTCGAGATCCATTTCGCGAGAAGGAAATGACGCCGAGACGAAGGAGCGGTGAGTGTAGACGCGTGCCTTCGCAAAATAATGCCATGGCGAAAGTGAAATTCCAAGGCGACGAATATCGATAAATTCCTTGCGTTAATTGAGTACCGAACGCGGCGATTCGATCGATACGTAAGATCACCGAGAGGAAAGGTGGATCGTGAGGGAAATTAAAAAGTCCACGGTACCGTCGCGTTTCATTTGATACGAGAGAGCAGTGGATTAACCGCAAACAAATCTCCAATCCCGGGTAACGAACTGACCTACATTCAGGGTGTTCGAGAGCCGAAGGACGGCCAGTAACGAAGGCAAACACAACGACAAAGTTTCTGGTACTTACTGGTGAGTGGTGACGTTGAAGAAGAGATGCGAGAACTGGGGTGCGGAGTCCTCCGGTCCATGTGGCGCCGGGAAACTCGCGACGAGCATCACTGGCTTCCGGGCGAAATTGTGTTTGCTCTGTCGGAGAAAAGCCACACTCTCGTTCGCTATCAGGTCCGGATAATAGTCCTTGCTGTACTCGAAGCCGTGCTTTATCTTCTTGCCGTTCATGTTGACGCTGTAGTTGTAGTACCGTGAATTCATTATGAGGCCGCCCCACTCCCGCCATCCCGGCGGTATGTACGAGCCGTTGTACTTGTTCAGATACTTGCCGAAGTACCCTGAAACGTGTGTTTGCGATAACGTGGATTAAATGCCTCCGCAGATAGACGGAGTCGCTTCGACTCAATTGATTCTGTGGCTAGATTCGGCGGAAGATTCCCGAGGCTTCCTACGTCAATTCCCGAACTCCAGTCGTTTCGTATATTTTAACCGTTTCGATTTTACATCCTTCAGTGTCCTTTCTTCACTGTTTAGACCATAGCGTAACAAAAGCGACATTTTGGTAGCGTAATATTTCGTCCACTGAATCGAAAAGGTTAATCTACCGTATCTCTGGAATATTTCATTCTGCGAAGCTGTTCATTTTGAAGGGAATTGACTTTACCCGTGATCAACGAATTCAATAAAACTTTTCGAATCGCGATCGAATGAGTAATGGTTGCAAAGCATGGTTGGAACTGACTAAAAAGTGCTCCAACCCTTTGTTATCGTAGTAGTAATTAATGCCCTATGGACACGCTCGGTTCGTCGCAGGAACTGACTCATGTAACGGTACGATTACTCTGGCCTGACGGTTTAGGCCTTGTCCAGAGAGGCGACTTACGCGCGATTCAAGACGCACGACTACGAGGTAACAGAAGACCATGTATTCCACATGCACTCGCGTGGAAGTCGCGCGACTCGAGATACTAGAGAACCGATCGCTGCGTCCAGCGGTCGCACGATAGTTGCAGTGACAGAGGGTAATATTTGGACAAGACCTTAGGTTTACTTCACGATCGATCGGTCAGTCGACAAGTTTCGGGGACAGCGTGTATTAAACCATGTAACATTCTTGCATCGTGCTATGTCCCTATGGCTATACATGTATGCAAACCGTTAAGTATACAAAGTTACTTGCCACAAATTTCATGTACGGAAGCTCTGTACATTATGCTCCATACATGGAACTTTAACCACTTAGCTTGGAATTACGTCTTCCAGGCGGGCAACTTATACTAGAGTCAAAGTATGTCGCACACATGCCCCGAACGCTCCTCAAACTTTGGTTCCCGAATCATTTGAAAAATATCATACTCGTTAATTATTAGGTCATCCCCCAAGTTCGTGCTACTTATCGTTTCGTTATTCTAATTAATATGCGGAACATAGCTTTAAATGTTACGAACAAAATGATTACCCTCTCCTTCTACGATCTTCTCCCACTTTTCTGACACAGTTATTGGACGCATCCAACCAATTAAGATAACCCCTTCGATGCGAATCAAGCCTATCTCTGTCAAAGTAATGAAATTCACACCTTCCCACGGTTATGCCCTCTAGCGAGTATGTGCGAGGAATTCCCGAAGAGGGAATTTCTGCCGAACGTTTCGACGGTTTTCTTTCTGTAGGGCCCCGATAAATCAAAAGGCAATCCCATTTTCCGCTCCGTGGCGTATAAAAGGTGCGTCGGTCAAGATTCATCTTGCCGAACGTTGAATTATTCATCGTGGTAGCATCAAATAATTAATTCAAAAGTACCACCGCCGTCCCTTTGGCCGTCCCTACGGCGTTTACATACCTGTACCGGTAGCCGCGGTAGGCCCCGGTATCGAGCCTATACCAAACCTTATTTACAACAGTTGCAAGGGAGAGGGAGAGTTCGGGGCCGGGACAACTTTTTGCCTGGCCAGGACCACCGAGCAGGACCAATCGCATTACTCTCGTTTTGCGCTAACCGATGACATCTCAATAAAGGGCCGCCTTGTCCACTAAATATAAAGAACAGTAAATCTTCTTGGAAGGGAGGCTGCTGCTTCCAGCGAAAAATTCGCGCGCTTTCTCAACGACTCTTTTACTCGAAACACTCGATGCTTCGCAGCAAACGCGATAATAGCTGAATGATCGTTGAACACCGAGATTCTTTCATATCTAACGCGATAAAATATCCACTCCGATGAATTACGTTTCTTCGATACTGTCAACGAATAAAAAGAGACCAGAAAAATGTTTTAATTTGGGAAGACGAATCCTTCTGTTCTCTATTGAAGATCGTTCGCCGGAATCGATGTTGGCCTGCTCTGTTTGAAAACGAAATCGCTCGTGACAGGACGTCCGCGCCCGTTTCGGTTTTTTCTTCAACGCGAGCTGTCAGCGAGACCGGAAGAGAGAGAGAGAGAGAGAGAGAGAGAGAGAGAGAGAGAGAGAGAGAAAGAGGGAGAAAAAAAGAGTTGCGGATTAATTAGCGACGTCGTTTAAAAGTTTTCTCGATCCTCGCGGCTAGATATTGTCGGGCCACTTTTTGAAGCCGAGACACGTTTCTCACGGAACAGGTTTAAAGGATCACGAGCTGATCTGGGAGAAGAATTTGCATAAACGACTGTTGCCTCGGCTCGGTGGGTAGCTGGTCCACGAGTGCGCCTTAATTATCGATAATTCGAGCTTATTGACCAACGTGCCGCGAATACGTAGGAGACGAAAACGACATTCCGAGTTGTAAAACTTTTGATCCGTTTTTGGACAAAGTATCGCCTCCTCCGTTATTGTATCACGAATTACGTAACGCCCTGCACTTGTATGCATTTCTTCGTATCGATTCGTTTGGATCGTTGCCGTTGCTCGGTGCATTTTCTCGGGGTCGTTGCTACGACCGCTCCAAGTGCACTTTACATGGCACTGACTTAGCGCCAGCCTAAAAATACCTGGATGCACTAGGGCAGCCGTAAATATCAATTAGATTCTTATCGTGCAACGCGATGCATGCGAAGAACGCGGGTCGGTGTACAGTGCGCTCCAATAACGATCAAGCCGCTGGTAACGAGTCTAATTGGCGCCTCGTAATTCCAGTTAATCACTGTCGTCGTGCTTTCAGCTAGATACGTTGTCGTAAAAAAACGCATTCCTCGCGGAAACGTTATCGAGGAGGAGAGGAGAGGCGGCGAGGTTCAATCTCGGCGATCTGACCCTATATTTCTAGCAAGTTCTTCCCTCCACGTGGATGGATCGCTTTTTCAATTATAACTGCGGCGTGCACTCGAGCTATTTTTCACCTCGATACCCGCCTACCCTTTTCAGGTTATAATATATCACCGTCGTTATCCGGCTTTCGTCTCGCGAAAACGGGTATACGTCAAGGAACAAACTTCGACGTCGTTCTCGATTCGACGCGGTCCGTTGGCGTGATACATCCTTTACATGAATCCGTCGGGTTGGCATGGCCCATATTCCCTCTGCATAGTGGTGTATATCCGCTGCATCGACCGCTGCAAACCTCCCTCTACCTTTTCCATTCCCTTGAGTTCGTTTTGTTTGTCCCGACTGAAGCTCGGTCCGCGACTGGCGCCAGGATATCACAGATCCTCCTTCGTTCTTTTGTCCCGCTTTGTCGGACAGACCGTTCGACCGACCGTGTGTCTCGGCTTTTTACGATCCAGACGCCGTCATCAAGACTGACCGTTATTTTTGCATTTTCATTTACGTACCACGCTCTTCTTTCTGCTGCACGTCGGTACACTAGGCGGTCTTACTCGCGTTCGGGAAGCAACAGGTAACACGCCGCGGCATCGATTGTGCGCTAGAATCGACCCACTTTTTCGACCAACGTTTCTTATTCGCTCATAGGCCCAGGAAATCAACGATAGTTGTAAAGGAGTTATTCTAAAAGAGAAATGAAAACTTCCATCCTCAAGAGACAACCTCAAATCTAACGAGTGAAAATACCCGCGATACAGTTCAATCGCGACGCCATTGTTTCAAATTGCTTTTGCGAAAACTGTAGAGCGCGTCCAAGTTGACCGAATTGGCGAACGGTACCACCGGTATTAACAAGGCCGATATATTTGGAACATCGCGATGCGCCGAAGCGGTAATGGGAATTCCCAATTATTTCGGTCGGTGGTTTCGTGCACCGAGGGTATTAACCCCCTTTCTAGGATGACTCGTCGATCGTTCACGAGTTTATGTTCTGTTTGTACGATTCAACCCTGGGACGATTGCTGGACGATTTAAAGGTGCATCGCATGCCGCCGCTGCAACGCGGCCTTAACGAGCCGTCTAATATTCAGCGCGAGCCGTAAGGAAGGTCGCATAACAAATAGGTGATTGTACGACGGGCACAAATCACCGGTTATTATACGGAAATTTCGTGATCGCGGTCGGATGCAGGCCAAGCAAAGGAAAAGTACGAGCGCCGAAGGAAACGAAGATGACGGACATGCGAGGAGTAGTCGAAAAATAGTTGCACGTTGCATCGAGAATTCTAGGAAGGATCGCGGTGGCGCGAGGATATTCGAGGCCTCGGGGCTGTTTACTCTCCACTTTCGTGTATTCTTCGGAATACGTTGAAGGTACCGATGAGTTTACTCTGGAATTTGAAGAGAAAGAGTATAAGCCGAATAAAGGGGTTAAACGTGCCCCTAAGCCTTTCAACATCGTTTCAAAGAATAGTTGTTTGCAAACCACCCCGGTAGATAAAACGCATTACGTTGCGCCATTACATCCTTTTCACGCATGCTTTGTTTTGCCTTCCGAACTATTATAGCCAATAAAGCGCGACGTTTCTCCTGAACATTAATCATAGAAACCGTTCCTGACAACTTTCATGGTACCAACGTCTTGCGGTGAGGTTGCCGTCATTATGCAGTTATCATGATTATGCAGATAATAAGGCCCGATTTGTCTTATTACCGGTGCAAGCGTCCGTTGTCTCGTCTTCCTGCTCCTCGTTCGCTCTCGAGTATTCTTTTGTTTTTGTTTTTTTACCATGGCAAATAGACATTCGTTCAACGGGGAGCGCATGACGTGCATATTAACGTACAAGATTCGACGGACGGATAAAATGCGAGATTCGAAATCACAATGCTCGATCCATTTACAATCAATCGCGAGTGTTCAGCGACTTGTACGCTATCGAGGGGAGGAGTGTCTCGGATTCGCAGCTGCACCTGCATTATCTGTTTGCGACGACTCCCACGAGCGCCACATTGCTGTTCGACATTCCTTGGAATCCGAGTGGGTGGTTCGCATAGCGAGTACTTCGAACGCGCCTCTCGGTTCCGCCTGCTTCGCGAGTACGCAAAGTGTCGCGTCCTCTGCTTCGCGATTCGCTTATAAATCTCGAAAGGACGAAGATTATCGTGAAAGCGACGGCCGTTGTTCGAGAAGCTCGAGGGAACCCGTCGTTCCAGCAGCTTGAGGTGTCATACGTTTTCACCCAATAGTAGAGAACGTCGCGCGCCTTTTGACGACGGCGCAGAGAGGGTCGCAAAACCCCCAATGAATGCACCGATCCGCAAGAGCTGCACCTGCATCGTGGGGGCCCTTTTGTGAGCACGGTGTGCGCGACCCTCGTGTATCTTCCAGCGAACGTGTGGGTGCCCTACGTTAGTCCGCTCGTCTTCGACCTGCCCTTCTCCTACCTCCTCCCTCGACGCAGCTTCTCCTCTCTTTCCGTCGTGTCCCAGGAGCACTCGAAAAACTGGCGGGCGCGTCCTCTCGAGCCGTAACAACCAGGAACAATGCTCTCCCATGGGTCTGCAGCGCGGCGCGATTTAAATTTAGATAATCTCACCTGCACGAACCAGAGAAACCCTCGTGCTACCTGCACTCCGCGTGTGCGCGCATACGGCGGTGCTGGGTGAAATCGGAGGGTAGCCTTTTCGGCTGTTTCACGCGCGAAAATATCAATTACTCGCGCTCTGTACAGCTACGACGCAATGTTGCTATGAAGTTTCTTCGTATGGAATTTCATCGCTATATCGCCGATAACGAGCTTTCTCCCTGGCAGGCCTCGCGGGCTTATTTTTGTAAAAGTAATCGCGATTCCTAAATCGTAACACGACAAGGTTTCTAGAATCGTAGGTGCCGACTCGATTTATGAAGTCGTGTTCAACACGTTTGCCACCACGCATCTGGCTTATCAACATAGGTTGCGCGACACATTACGGCTTTGTGAAAGTTGTGGAGGAGTATGAAAAGAACTCGGAATCTATTATTGTCTGAACGCTGGCTCGTAAAATACGTTAAAGTAATTTCTTTTATATCTTGTATTATCTTCGAATTCTATGATCCTGTCGATGTGTGGAAACGATGATGTGTCTCCTATCGCTAGAACGATGAATTGCCACGTTTGGGCCATGTACCTGTTAATATTCGGTATCCTGCTCTCGTTTGCTTTGCCATATTACGTTACAGGTATGTTCGTGGAGATACCACGATGCGATTCAATGGATCCCGAGAGATACACGAGCATACAGTTCCAGGGAGAGTAACGACTACGTCAGCGACGAACTGCGCAGTAACAACGGCAACCTGGACATCCTGATAACGCCTGATGCTCGCTTCAGGATCCTCACGAACGGTCCAGCCGACTTTCGTGCGGTACCTCCGCATCGCTGCTTGTATCTATGTTCGGTTCTTCCCTTACACCCTTTCGGATCGTACGATCGTGTCCATGCTACGTAACTTCAATAGCGCCAGATATCGTCTTCCGATTGTGTATCTCTTTCGCCTCTCGCGATACCCCTGACAGGAACACGGTCATCCTGGAATCCCATCAGGATCGGTGCAAATTGAAATATTTTTTCCTCCGCTCTTGAAATTCTCGATTCTGATTTCGTTGAAAATTTCGCAAGGTTCGAAGAGGAACCGATCGGTTCTCTAGAAATATTCGAACACGGTTCGGGGAATGCGAACCTGTACGAAGCTTGCGAATTATGAGACAGCGGGCAGGGAACGCAAGACGAACAACGCGATATATCGTTTACTAGGATCTCCCGAGTCATCGCGAACCTCTATCCCCTTTTCTCGAGTCTCCCTCTCGCTTGCTTGTATCCACGATTCACGGAATACCCTATTCGATCGCCATATACGACATCCCGGAACCGTGCGAACTTACAAGCGTATAAGGAGATTTGTTTTATTACAGGCTAGGCTGGCAACCTGGTGCGTGAGGGTAGACGAGTCGGGTATAAGTTCTGAGCACACATCGATGCGAAAATACGACTGCGAACAATCGGGTATGCCGATGGAACGTAAATCCCGTGTAAGCGGACGTAACCCTGGCCATGAATTCTCTTGGGTTGGGCGCAACTGTGTATCGAAGCTAGCTGCACAAACCGTACGACTGAATCCGAATGTAAACTTTTTTCTTTTAAGCGCAAGTTATGGATTGCGGTAACTATCATTTTTCTACTCCCGTAGAAAGTGGTAACTGGCCTCGGAAATCGAACCACTTTTACGATGCTCCAAATACCATCGTGATCTCGTTTGCACTACCACACCTTGAATATGGCTCGGCTATTTGATCTTTGTATCGTCCTATGACACGTAGTTTATTGAAACTGGCATCATGATTTCTCCATTTCCAAATATGTATCTTGAAAGACTTACTATTTCCAATTGTTTTTGTAGAAAATTACGCAACACCACGAGTACCGCTCCAAAACATTGATCGATCCTTTTCAAGCGTTCCGTGCGCACCAGAAAAGCATTCGCCGATAGCTTCGTTAATACAAGAATGCGAAAATCATTCCACGGATACTGCGAAATGCAACAGCACACGGTTCAGCGGGTTTTCGATCCTCTCGCTAGCAGACTTTCAGGAAACACGCGTGCAACGTGGTAAAACGCGAAACTGGCGAGCGAACCGCTAATTATCGAGAGTATATCCGTATGAGCGCCTAGAATATACGCCTTTCAAACCGAGAAAAATCCAGCGAACGTATAAACGCAGTACAAAGATCGCTTCGAAAGAGCGAATACCGGACACGCTGTTTGTCGAGGATATCGTGCAAAGGGAGACGCACTTCTCATGACCGTTTCGCGGGACCCCTTCAAAAAGCTTAACCGAACGTATACTTATATACTTACACGATTCATATTTTTTCCTCTTACAGCTATTTCACTGCACGCCAACAAGAATCGGCTAGAACACACCGCATGGTCGCGTGATATCCTTTCCGAGAAACGAAGATCGAGATCCCGTGAACGGCCTGGCTTAATAAGTGTACCACGGCTCGTGTTCGATTTGCATAGGCAAATCTTCGAAGCGAAACTAGATAGCTCCACGGGACGTCGATCACCGCAAGCTATACCCCCGTAAAATCCATTAGGATCTACCAGATATTCTATTAAGATATCAGGCTCGGGCAACGATACGATGATTCCGATGCATGCATGCCATTCGCCATCAAGTGCAACCATCGATAGATCGGGAAAACCATTTTTCGTATCGTTCCTCGAATCGGTCACGACCGTGCATACAAGGTCCGTGACATTTTCGACGGTCACGACGCGGTTAGAAATGCATCGAGCGATTTCGCACACGATGCGATGCTTTGTTTGACGATGGTCCTCTGCGCTGTTGGGATTTTCGGTTAACAGGTCTGACCGGTGTAGGGTACGCTACCGAATGTTTTCTCTCCTCGTTCTCACTTTCAACACTTCCAGCATCGAATCGAGTCCTTTAGTTATCCTTCCGTTGAATCTATTCTATACCTGGCGGGGCACTCCACGCGTGTGTGGCCTTATCATTATACCCTATGGGCCGCAAAGGGCTCCGTGAACTGAAAAGATCTCGTCTAAAGACGCTGTCGAAACTCTCTGCTGTCTGCATCGCAAACAACAATTCGAGCTTGAAAAATTAGAGCTTGAAAAATTAGAGCTTGAAGCGGCACTGCTCTTGTCCGTGGTATTTTGTTCTTCTGAATTCTTTGGAAACATTAGGCCCTTAACCTTTTCTACCATATTCAAAGTTTGTATAAGAAGGCTTCAGCGGAGAATGTGCCACTTAGAAATGGTATATGTCGTGGTAGACTCCTACTGCTTAAATTATCATTAGTAGTCGTATCTTTAATTTATTCGTCTTCCTAGTTCTTCCATAGACGCAATTACAATAACGATTTCCGTACTTTCCTTCTTACGCCTTATCGCCACTTAGTGTCAACGATGATTACATCGCAAATAGCGTTTCCTGTAAGATATGCAAAGTTGACATTTTGCATGCGCTAAGCAATATACCTATTGTTCTAACGCTTATCTTCCACACCCGCGATTCGCAAAGCAATCGTGTATGAATATTTCTTTTTTAGAAGAGTTTTGCTACAGGTACTCGCTACGTACGAATCGTCCGATACATCGAATTCATTGTTTAAACGGAAAAATCGATACGAAGCCTCCAAACATCGAACGTTACGTACCGTTTTCTCTCTCGACCCGAAAGGATTCGAACAATCGAGACAAATACCGTTGCCTTGTCTACGCCTCGCGTTTACTTCCTGCCGCCGCGTTATCCATCGAACCGCTTCTATAAAGACCGCCGTGTATCGATCGACGATCGAAGGTCGCGTCGCGTGGGTATCGCAAACGCGGTTTCGTGAAATTCGAGCTTCGCGTCTGGGTGCAAAACGAGAACCACGTCTGCCCAAAAGATTCTCGTACGCGTCAAACTGGTACTCCCGGTTTCGTATCCCCGTTTCATATCTGTTGCCAAGATTCACGCGCATGCACCCTCGAGTAACACGAAACGATCACGAGGACTAGTTCTCGGACTTAATTAGCATCGGCAAATTCAGGTCTAGTTTCACGCCCGTCGGACAACGTGGGGTCGCGAACGCGGCTTAAAGGTGAGGCCAGGCTAACGTATGCGCGCGTGACAAGATCCTCTTGCGAAGATAGCGAAGAAAATTTGTCGCCCGGCCTGCCAGCCCCGGTATTCTGGTCAGGGACACTCTGTACAACAGACGACGATAACGAAACCAGTTCTCTTTCTTTGCCCGTTCTATACCGACCGATCGTACGCTCGTCGCGGATCACGACTCATAATTATTCGAGAACCGATACGAACGATCCTAGGAATCGCGTCGAATCGACGCCCCGCGCGTCGAATAACTTCCCGCTAGGACGAGATGAAAACGTAACACGGCACGACAGCCGATGAGTCGAAACCGTGAAAATAACAGGTTCTTAATTTTCGAGATGGCCAAAAGCCGGTAGTCACGACCAAACCGGATCGCAAAGCGAGAGGTTTGTTTAATGCCTGGGTAATTTGAACTCGTTTCGCCAAAAATGGATAGCTGTCTGGTTAAAAGCGAATTACGACTGGGTAAATTGATTAATTATCACTCTTTCCTTCGATGAGTCGCGAGGTTGCATCGCGAGGTGTCTTTTTACTTCCAAAGACAGACATAGTACGCGTTAAATGAGCTCTTGCAACCAAAACACCATTGGATATGTAAAAAGAGTCCGAGGAAACGAACTGTCGCGACAATTAGCCGACGTTGTCACTCTCCAGAGGCACTCTCCAGTCTCGTTTCAGTGAAAAAGACCACTTCGCGGAAGTGGATGAGAACGTCACGCGTCGCGAAATTTTGGAAAACCGCCAATTCCCTACCGGATGTGGACGGGGCTTAAAGGCTGCGAAGCCTGGCCTCTTTCAGGGAGCAACGTCCTACCTCCTCGAATATGGTCGTACGTAGAGAAGCTGGTGTAGAAGTACGGACAACGGGGAGACACGAACGGACAAGGAGAGACGTCGTCCGTCGTGGTTAAAGGGAATGCGAGCTCGAAGGGCTCTCCCAACAGGAGCCTGTCTACTCGTCGAAGGGTCGAACTGTCACGATCGTGAGAAGATTTTTGTCGCCGCTCGCGTTCCCGTACTGGTCGTGATCTCTTTTCTTATGTACTCCCCCAGTGATCGACGACAGCGTTGCGCAGAGAATTCGAATGCACGGGGGCCGGTTTCATCGGCTGCTTTCACGAATAATCTTCCGGCGCGCGATAGCTCGCAGGATCTATGCATGCTTGTGCCTGAGATACGAGAGCATTCGGTCTAATTTACAAGATCCTGTTTCCCGAGAGGTTGTTACTTTAACCTTCGAGAGACGCATGTCGTCGATAACTGGCATCAGGTTTACATAAGGACAACAAGTATTTTTTCTGGGAAAACGAAAATCCAAGAGAAAGCAAAACGTGTACGCTGACAGGAATAGTCTATTCAACGAAGGGACATGCGGTTGTTCCGACGTCGATAGCAACTGTTACCTCTTCCAAGTTAGATAAACGAGACCGTTTTGATGCAATGGAGTTCCAACAGCAGTCTGAACAAATATGAACCGGAATTCGAGGCAATCGATGAACAGTAAACACGTGAAATGGTCATGACCGTGATTACATCGGAAGGTTTCTTATCGTTTACCTTTGGCCGATACGTCGACTGGGCACTAGGTATATACGAGCCGTGTAGCCATCGACCGAAATTTTTTGTAATTGGATCCATGAAAGTAACATCAGAGCAATTTCGTCTGTAATTTGGAGATAAGTCCGGAGATTTGAAGATAACTATTCGGCAAAGTAGGCTGTCCGTAGGTTACTCCCAAGTTCGTGGAAAGCCTCCAGATTACAATGTTCCCGAACGTTTCAAGATTCCCCAGTTGGAACTCCTTGAAAGTACATTTAAAACAAAGCACGCTCGTCAACCTGGACCTTGACAGAATTACTCGAGTGAAGATGGGACTGTCGAAGAAAACCTATTTTTCCTTCCATCTTATTCTTTCAAACTTCCAGACATCCGCCTTCGCACAGGAGAATATTACGCTGTTGATTCCAGGCTCCAACAATTGAAATTTTTCCAATACTATAACAACCGACATTCCAGATAGAATAACATACCTAGCGTAGTACAGCTAAGTACAGCTAAGTACAGACTTGGATCGTTTCGAACCGTGCAAAAAGGTGTCGGTAAACACCTGCGGCTGACGGGAAGCCCCCTCTTTAAGAAGGGAGAGAAAGCACCGTCGAAACCTTACCGCCGATTCGAACAGGATAACTCGTGCGCCTTCGGTGAAATTACAAAAAGACCAATAGCAGAGGTGTCGAATATTCCCTGCCTTCCAACGCGTGGACCTTGGATCAGGTTCGAGACGCAAGGGTTCCTTTGGACGGCGAGACGCACGATGGTTCTGACTTCAAAGCTGTATAACTTCCTTCGTCCATTTTTACGACGATCGTGACGACACTCTGCAGACGGAGGTCATTATTGAAAAGAATATCGGATGTCGTGGGACGTCCTCTAAATAATCCCATCGCGGCTAGACTACGATACAGCCAACGACCAGCCCCTGCTCGAATCCTCGAAGACCTCATAATTGCATCCCATCGATCCCCCTACGTCGGGGATGCATCGCAACACGACGAGAGCCACTGTGCTGTATCTCGAGCACACAGTATCCAGCGAACAATGCAAATAACAATCGATGCGGCCTCTCCGCGATCCATTCGCCGATGGTTCCTGAATTATTGTTCCAGATGATCGATCGCATGGTGCAGCGACGGAACGCAACTCGTCGTCCTCGTCCGCGAACGTGTTGCAACCGTTTTTGGCCGAACGGAGAGGCTTCGAAGCGGTTCTACGACCGAGCAAGATTTGCCTGATATCCGCAGCGGGACAGGAGGGGTTCGAATGGAGAATACAATTGCAGACCATCGCACGGGACGAACGACGAGATCGAACTCGAGAATTCTAAGGGAATCCATCGCCATATTTGCTGCGGTAACCCGCGTTTTAATTCGAACGTCTGGGTTGGCACGTAATTACGTACTATACGCTGCAACATTTTTTAGAGTAGACTATGTTACAATTAGAATTAGAACACTGAAAGATACGTTTACGGTGATTACGGTCAATCTTTCCTATCTAATCATCCTACAAAAACGAAAATTGTTTAGGAAATGTACCATCCGATAGGTGTATGCTCGTCACAAATATTTTATACTTGTTCCGAGCTTGGTCCCTTGGTCTCGTGGACATTTCTACATTCTTATCCGCGTAACAAGAACGCAATGAACTTTGGGGGATTTCGAGGGATTCTAACGAATGGTCAACCATTTCGAAGTTTGAGTGGAAGATATGAAAACGGCTTTCGACCTATCAATTGAAAAATTTTACCGTAGCGAATGGACCGTTTCCACGATAATTGCTTATGCAACAAGGATTTATCGCGTCGAAGGTACTTGACTCCAATTACGCGCGGCGAGTCCGTTGCGCTCGCGTGGAAATAAATAGAAACGCTTCGCCTCAATTGAAGGTGGCCAGATTCTCTCGTAATGCAATGTCAGGGGTCAGCGAATGCGCAGTGGCGTTCCCGTGGCCGTTTCGTTGGATAACCGGCGTCGTCGACAAATGGCAAATTCCTCTAACCGCGCAGTCATTAAGTTGCGAACAGCGACCGCTAACGAAGAACGCGGCACCATAAATAACTTCTCGAAGAATCTCGACGCGACTAAACGCCCCGCCGACATCAACAAATTGCGTAAATTATAGGCTCATCGATACTCGAGGACATTGTCGCAACGATTCCAGCAAGAAACATACGTACGTACACGGCAAGACGGTCGGGCGTTCGCGTGACTGTTTCTTTCTTCGATGCATGGAAGGACAAGCTTGGAAGAGGCGGCCCGTCATCGAGGGGGGCGAAAAGGGATCGTTCATTGACGAGTACTCACCGGTACGATATCCCGCGTTGCTCAGGTAAGCGGCGAAAGAGTGCGGCTCGTGATCCCGTTGCCATTGGGGGCTGCTGCAGTTGTCGTTATTCGTGAAGACCTCGTGGTTGTGAACGTAACGGCCAGTCAGCAAGGAACTCCTGCTTGGACAACACATAGGAGTGGTCACGTATGCGTGTCTCAGCTCGGCTCCCTCGTCCCTTATTCGCCTCAGGGTCCGTGGCATGAAGTTCAGCGAACCTGAGGGATTGGACCAACCGCAACAGACGATCAAAAGGTTCGTTCGGTAGATCTACGTATGCGCCGAAAAGAACTCGGCTCGGATTGAAAGGCAGATAGAGGATTACTCTTTCTCCCTCCCTCTCGGGGAGATTACTTTTTCGGAGAAAGGTAAATCGTTCATGGGGGAATCGAGTCTGAGCTTTTATTTATGTTTATTTTTCGATAGGGATGTATCGCTGAATTAGGAGTAAATAGTTTTGGATTAGAAGGAACAAGAAGAGTGCAGCAGAATAAAGGACGGAACTAACCCAGTTCGACGTCCTGATCGTCTGTCAAAATCAGGACTATGTTTGGCTTCCTCTCTCTAGGCTGCTGATACGGCAGATAGGGTGAGTTCGACTGCGAATTGTAATTGTTGTTGCCATTGTAATTAGACTTGTGAAGGGAACCGCGACGCTGACCACCGTAAACGTCGTCCGCAGGGGCGTCCGCGTCCGTTCGTCTGGCATTGACACCCAACAATAACACGGCCAAAAACTGTAGTAACTTCCTCATGGTGGCTGGTCGTCGGTTGCAGACTCTTCCTCTCAATCGGATGTCATATCATGGCTGCTGCTGTAACAAGCGAGGCGTGTAGCGCGTTAACAAACGTTTGCGTCTGACGTTGATTGGATAGAAATCGCGATAATTCTTCCTTGCGAATCTAACGTTCGCCAAGATAAATATTGGATCGAACGATACGAAACAATTAATAATAAACTCGCGGGATACTTCAAAGGATCAACGTCTCGACGACTTGCATCCTGGTATGAAAATTAATTTTACTCGCATGCGCGTTTCCTGGATGTCACGCCGCACAGGAAGATCGCGGTACACGCCCCAGACCGCTCCAAGGATAAAATACTTACGCGACCGGAACCGATTGCGCAAAAGCTTTGTACCACGCGTGGTAGAATGTAAGCCCATTAATTATCACTGACAATTTCGTAAACACGCGGCTTGATTCGAGACTGTTTGGGGCGCGAAACAATTAAAAAAGAACTCGGTCGATTTCCAGAAAGAAATGCAACTCTATCGAAGGCCTCGCTGTCGCGACGTGATCCTCGTAACAAAATAGTCGGAAGGCGTAGCTGAGGCAGGTCTTGTTGCCCGGAGAAAGATGAAAGACGTAAAAAAGAATGGACGCAGCCTGACCGAGCTCCGGGTAGCGTGTACGCCGCGACCATAATCGGATAGCTGGGGGTTTTATGGCAAACCCTCGTCGCATTCCTCCTGGCGGACATCTCGCGAACGATCGGGACCCTCGTAAATAGTCGTTAGCACCTGTATTATCCATGTCTCGTTGAACGGATTATAGTTGGCGCCTAAATCAACGTTGTTCGGCCAATGGTTTCCCACTGGGACGGGTGCTCCTTTATTACTTACCTGCGGAAAAATAGCTAGAGACACCGCGGAGTCTCGACCATGGAAGGTATTCCAGGTTCGCAAGTCGATTTCTAAAAAGGATAAATGGATTTACTCTAAAGAGTGACCACGAACCCGATCGAACCGTCGAAGAATGGACATTCGAAGCTTTGGAACAGGAAGCGGAATACGGATGCGGATAACTGAATGCCTAGCAAATTTATGATGTGGTACGAATGGTTCTCACTGACTCGTGGAAACGTCGTGAAAAGACATTTTTCCATGGGTGGAGGAGAAGTAGTATTCCCATCGCGATCCTTTCCCCTCCCCCGCAACCCGACCTATTTCCACGAAAATACGGTCTTTTATTAAATTTCTCAGAACGTGCCAGGCTGTTTTCGCTGTTTCGACAACGGGACGAGAATAAGAAACGATCGTTGTTGTCCTTTTGGAGGGAATATTTTCTCCGTTGTTGTTGTTTTAGAGCAACGCGCTTTTCATTCAAATTTTAATTTCCTTCTTTGGGAAACGGTGTTACATTCGTATTTCGCGTTAACATTCGCCAGTTTTCACCTGGACGCGCCTTAAACATGATCAAACCAGCAAATAAGTTCAGGTGCGAGAGCTGCCTCGTAATGCACGGGAATCTACCTTCGTAAAGTTCACGCGAGTACTCCCATACGCAAAGACGCGCGCGTACATAGATCGGCGAAAGTAAGATTTCATCTTTATGTATCCACCTGGCGCACGGTATCTCAAATTGCTACAAGAACATCGCCTGTCTCCGCGTACAAGATAACGAGACAAAATAGGGGATCCGAGGAACACAAACCGTCTATTTCTCCCGTGGAGATTTGCTGGATTCCTCTCACCTGTCCGTGAGTAATTGTATAAAGGTTCGCCTACGATATTTTCTTTTCCAGGCAAAGTCAATTCCAGGTAGGCGTTTCAGCGTCGCTGTTTCGCTAGAAATTTCATGAATCTTCCAAGGACACGGCAATGGACAAGTGTAATCGTACTCGGTAAACTTTAGCTTTTCCATAATTCACGAGAAAAAGTCGATAGTACGGGAGATAGAAACATTCCTTTACAAGCAATGGCGTGTTAAACAAGAACAGACACGAGGCATCGGTCACGTCAACGATTAAACGAGGCCACCGTTAAATATTTTAGTGCCTACTTTATTCGATAGACATACTAATCCATTGGAAATAAAAATTCTTACTAACCCACGTAAACGATCCGACACGGTCGCAATAGCGTCGGGATTATGGATCGCTAATTAGCTCTCTATTCGCGCTGAGGTCGAAGCAAGTCGATTGGAAACGTGTCCTGAGGTGGCTGGAAAGATGTCAGGAAGTGATGTCACGGTCGATCTGGCTACTCGATCCGGTAGCTCGGAACCCGCATTAATTACCGCTAATTGATAATCACCTCGCCTCTCCCGGTGCAGCAGGTAGGCAAATAAGACCAGGACAGAGGCTGGAAGGTTCGAGCATCGAAGAAACAATGTGCCTCTTTCTCGCTCTTTCGTTTCGTTCCTCGTGGGACTCGCCGAAAGGATCCCCGCGCGATACATTATGTAATTTATCACGTCGTAATTGGCAATGCAGTCATCGATTAATTCGCGGTGGCTCGTGGAACTCGAGAGCGAACCCCCTCGACGCCTCGACAAAGACGGAAAGCAAGAAAATTAGCAAGTTCGCGTCAAAGTCTACGATGTGAACGAACGGTGATCAAATTTTGGCACACGGTTCGTTTTAATCATGCTCCTTGCATTACTCGGTTCAAGAAATTTGCAGTATTATCGCTCCCATGCGAGATTATCGTTGCGCTATTAACGCTTTTACTCGTCGCCCGTAGCTTCCACCTTTTCGAGCAAAACAGACCGGTGCATTGAACTCCACATTCTCTCTCTATCTCTGGCGACCGAGAGTTCAGGCATCGAACTCGACAGCAGCTAAGAATAGTAAAACAATAATCCCTCCGCCTGTTTCGCAACCGCAGAAATTGAGTAACTGCATCGCCGTGTGTCGCCGTCGCGTTCGAAACCATTGTGCAAACCGCCGTGTATACAGGAAGTAACTTCGATGTCGAGAAGCCGTCCCGTTTTCTCCGCGCTCCTTGAACTGGGAAACCGTGATATCGATCAGCCATCAATTAGCACTCGATCTCGTTAGCGCTCACCCGCCTAATCCAGACCTAACCCGAACTCTGGTACGCGAAACGTTGCAACCGCATCGACACGGAGTGATTCCGACGAACCGCGGCTCGTTTATATTCGATTCGCGAGCCGCAAACGTGCGCGCGTTTACCGTTTTTTCTCTCTTTGCTCCGTTTCATCTTCCTTCGTCGCTGGATCGCTTCCTTTGCCGACGTAATTTACGTACGCGAGAGCACGCTGAAAAGCAGCGTGGGTGGCGAAGCTATCGACAACAGATGCACGCTATATACGGTCGGAGTAGGTCGCAGGTAAAACGGATGTTACGTATTCGTAGCTCGCGTGTAAACCTGCGATGCGACACGCTCTCCGTCGGGAGTGTAGGTCGATCTCTGTAGGTCGGCTCGTCCGAGGAAGTGAATATTCATTCGAGGCGTTCGCCGTGCGTGGGAAGCGCCACGAAATTTATGACCGACTAAACGATCGTGCCCGTTGATCACGATAACGATCAACGCCACAATCCTGCTGGCCGAGACGCGAGGCGAAAATCACGTATTCGCGCGTACGTGGCGTCCGATCGGGGTGGAACGCTCTGAAATGCGTGCTCGTGTGGCCGCGGGAATTCGTCCAGTTACATCGGCTAGATACTGCCCAAGCAAATGGACATTTGGCGGAGACCATAAATGCTGCTTGGATATGATTTACCGGAACATTTGATTTTCCACTTTAACGCCGCGATAATCAGCAGGTACTCGCAGCTGGACCGTTTCTGGTCATTTCAACGCGAATACGTTAGCCTGTTTGATTTACAAGTCGCTGCTCTCGAGTCGGGGTGGTTTGCTCTGTTATTCGATGAAGCGAGACTAAAAATAAATTATTAAGGATCTTTAATTTTAGAATAAAGATGGACTCAATTGCTTGAAATACAAAGACACGGAGGCCAAGAACCGAGTGGAAAGACTGTTGCTCGGTTGACGATTCTTGTAAGACTACTTGCTGAAACGAGAGGAAAACTATTCTATGATCTCAGCATCGCCGAACGGACCTGTGCCTACGTTGAGGAGAGAAACTCGTAGCGAAAATTTAAAGCTTCAAAATACAATCTACTCTCTATATAAATAATAATGACAACATTGGGTAAACAGAAGTTAAGTAACTTGTTCGTAACCAGAGACATAAAGAAGACACCCGAGAATCTTCTTTACTAAACACTTTTGGATATCTTCGTGATACTTCGCGATAGAAGGCGTCGTTCGTGTCGGTGTTATTACGATTCACCGCTGTTGGCACCATATTCGACGGATGAGATGTTCTCGCCGTTTCAGAATCCCAATCGACAGGCTGATGATAGGCTTGAAGAACCGCCGGAACTCGTAACGCCAAGACGTTGTGTAGACCATCTGCGGTTTACAATTGGCCGCGGCTCGTCGAGCAAATAACAAGTCAGTGAATACTCGCGATTATGCATCGCGCGTACTTACGTGTTTGGAGCATTATTTCCTTCTTATAGACATGATTTGATGATTCCAAAACGACTTGGATTTGCATTGGTGCTTCCACATCTCAACTCCGCCTTGAACTCTCAATCGAGTATGGGATTAAGATCTCGCGATTTCTTGCGCGGTTACATACGTTCAACCATTTTGTTTCGAGAGAAGAAACAGGAAGAGAAGAGACAAATTACGAACATCTGTACATTCTAGGGAATCGGGAAACCGTAGTTATTTAATCGCCGCGTGATGTGAAAGTTACAATGAGCACGCGTAAATGTGGGAATTCCAGAGCGTATGGAACTTATCTAATTAAGGTAAGAGCACCAGCGGTGGACACCTTTAAGGCTTAATGCCATTTCCGTACTCGTTGACTGCGCTTTACTGGGAAGGCTTACAAGTAACACCTTTGATAATGGTAATTTTTGCGTTTTCACCGAAAACTGTTTGTTGGTGCAATCCCTTAACGCGTTTCATCAAGATGCCCCATGCCACAAGATGTTTTCGCGTTTTGATAGGCATAAAGAATCGAGCCATTTCGAAGAGGACCAGCGGAAAGAATCGAAACGAGCAAACGGACGGGTCCGTGACGGTGCGTTCACGGTTGGCGCGCGTAAATTTTGATCGCGCGTTTCGTATATCATCGCGTGGTATGTGATTTCTGACGTCACTTCCTGGAGCAGAACAGTAGGAACGAACGCGGACTGAATTCAGCGCAATCAGATAATGTGCCCGACGTTATGTACACACGTGCACTCGCATTTCGACTTTACGCAACGCGAACGTGTGTCCATCGACCCGCTGGAATACAGTCGCTCCGATGCATCTGTGCCTAAGCTGCGGCCAGCACGATGCAGTCGTTGCGGACACGTCACGGGATGTTGACAATGCCACCGCGAAGTCGTTGATCGGAGAATCAGAAACTACCTCCTGGCTGGTTAAACTGTTAACGATATTCTTGCGCGACAAGCCGAACTAGACTAGAATAGATGATTGATTTTTCTCAACTGTTGCTGCTGCTGCGAGGAACGCTCGGTGGACCAAGAATGGGAGTCGGTCCCAAAATGTTTCTTAGATCCGAAGCTTAGCAAGGAACTTGCGGCTAGATGCCGCTCGAAACGAGTACGTCATCACCGTTGGAAACCTATTCAAACACGTGTCGGAAAGCGCTCCACCATTCGAATCTGCGTGGATCTGGTCGCCAGATGTACAGTCGGATTCAACAAATTTAGCCAAAAGGGAGGTTTCCTGTCCTACATTGTTCGTCTATACGAGTATTCGAGAGGCAACGGTGATCACGCGATAATCGTTTCCTGCATCCGCCTGGAAATCGCGCGGATTCGTCGGTTAATTAGTTCAACTGTCGCAACGAAGCCACGGGATTGAACAGCGACACGCGCGTTCAACGCGAACGATGATTTGCTCCCGACTGTCGCTGGGGTGATTCAACGGAGGGGATGTTAAAACGATGAATGTAACAGAACAGCGACACCGTTCGTTTTGGGATCTATTTAGATACATTTGCGATCCGCACTTGTTTTCTCAACAAAGACAGACAGAAGTTACGTGAGAAAGATGAAGAATGTTTTATTCACGACTCATCTATTACTCGAATAAAATTCTGCTCGTCTTCGTTTCGAACGTTTTCCCTTGACACAAGCATGTATCCGTGACGAGCCATACATGGTGGTCTTGGAACGTATCGCCTCGGCAAACGACACCTCGGTCGAAATAATAGAAGAGGAATCAGGCCGCCGCGACGGAAGCGTCGAAGCGCCCAAGAGCGTTTTGGGAGCGCGAAAATGAGAAACGAGGAAGGCGCCTACGCGCGACGCTACCTCGTACGAGCAGTTATTGTTCTCGGACGAGAGGCCAGAGATTTCGAGGGTAAGATTTCCGAGGGAGCAGCTTCTCGAGCGCAACGAGATCGAGATCATATCGCGACACGTTCCAAAGAAGCTCGAGGACTTTGGGTTTAAATGAAAGCTGTACAGTGAGCAGGGACGAGATAAAAACGAGGCTTTCTCCAGGGTAAACGTCGTGGTGAGATAAATCAGAAATTTTTCAGGAAACCGTGAATAGCGAGACAAAAGATTGGCAATTTTATCGTTAAATCTAATTTCAGAAAAACATTCAAATTTGACTTTCTTTTTCTCTATAATTGGTCCTGCGGCGGGGTATACCGAAGCGTTTGCTTCTTACTAATTTGTCCAAGTTCACAGGTAGGTACTTGATTACTGAATAGATCTCGCACCCCAAAGGAGTCATTTCCCGCCGCTCTCTTCGTTATGTGTATCGAAGTAACATTGGAGATCATAATCAGGGGAGAGCAGGGAAGGGTTGGCGAGAACTGAAAAGGTCGCGGTTCGATGCAGTGGATAACGCACAATTAGCGACACGTAATTAACGAGAGGAAAAAAGGGTGGGAGTCGGCGCAAGTGTTTACTCGCGTGCGTGCACGTTGCGCACGAGGGCGACGCGAATGGGGGAAAAGAGTGAAAGACAAAGTTGACAGACGAGCAAGGCAAGGCAGACGAGTCGAAGGGTGAAAGAAGAGAACGATCATGGCCAGACAAGGACCGAACGAGCAGGGAGAATGCTAGACTGCTTGGCGGCTGCTTTATCAGCCCACGCATTCGAGTTCCTGCGTTTTAACTTCTAATGCACGAATGTCGCGGACAAGCTGCCTCTTCTCGCTTGTTTTCCTGCCTCCCTTCGTTCGCTCTTCGTTAAAATCCTTCGTACTTTTAGATCGATGTGACAGAACCTCCGTTATTCGAACATCGTGTAATCGAACCTTCGGTTAACGTCACCTGAAGAACGAAAGACTCGAGTAAATTCCGAAGGAATGGGTAATGCATCGTACATGGTATAATAACGTCGTAAATTTCTCAAGTTTTTGCCGCCGAAGTACGTCGATATTCCAGCCTTGCCGACTTTTTACTTTCGTTCGATTAATGTGACTGGAATATTTCCGCGATAACGCGTGTAGCGCGTGGCCTCCTAAGGATAATATTTCTCCTCGTTATCCTATTATCCCGTGGCGCGTTTCGTTCCGGTAATTAACATGCCGCGAAACGATCGTTTTTTATTCGCATATTTCCGCTAGTCGATCCGCCGTTTAATTGCAACACCTGTATTATAAAAGACCGACGTCGTTTTCGCGTTCACCGAGCTGCGTGATTGAACCACACCGTGGGTAAAAAAAAAAAAGGGTTACACCCTCATTGCAATGCGTTCTCCTCCGACAAAACGTCTCCCTGCCGGGGCGACGCGAAATAATTTAATAATTTAATCGTTAATTGGGGATCATTGTTATCGAGGAAAATATTCACAGCAATTTCCGCGCCGACGAAACGTGGACGACGTCTAAGCAAAGGTGCGAGTGCTTCAACGTTTCAAGAAAAGTTCTTAAAATACAGACGAATCGCTGTGGTTCCAATAATTCAGCTATGCTACCGACATTACGCGAGACGGATGACAACGGAATAAATCTACGACTAAACAATGACGCATCCACTGTCACCTAGCGCCTGTGTTCTTGTCTAGACACCAGACAGCCTCGTTTTTTCGCGAGAGGCGAGGCGCGTGAAAGAAATCGTCTGACTAAGGGCGGGTTACGCAACGGGCCTCGTTACTCTTCTTGACACCCCGAAGAATAGCGCGTGCACCAACGGATGCAATCGCGTTACACAATCTTTCGTAGCTCCCGTGCGTACCCGAGCCGTGAAGTTGCGTGTTGCGGGCTGTTGCAACCGCCTCATCCTTGAACCAAGCCACAAAGTGGAGTAATAGCTCGATCGTATTCCCTCGATCGCGCTTAGACACTCTGCGGAGACGCCTGGTCTGCACTTGACCAGGAAAATGGCGTGCGGCGGTATCGATGCAATATCGACGCGTATCAGGAGCCATCTTCAGACGTGCACTTTACTTAATGCAACGGCGGTCTGCGGTTGCAATTTCTCACGGCGTGTGACTTCGTAGACACGTTGAACCGGGAATGGGGTCCCATCTGCTCGAATGACGGCGTTTAGTGCTCGTGTTCGTGACACAGGAGAAGAATGGACGGACGAGTTTAAAGTTTCGCGAGCGATGCATGTTGTGACAGAACAAGTATTCGTGAAACCAAAATAAACCGATTTTTATATATGGGTCGACAGGTTCTCGAACAAAAATTTCATAATACTAACGAGCTGCATAGAGCGTCTACGTGTAGAGTGCGTCGTATCTATTTGTAAATATGATATGACTTCCGAATTCGAGTCTCCTTCGAGTTTCGTTTACGTTTTATTTTTAAACGTAATTTATACCCTAAAACGTCGAAGCGAACGAGTAATGAATATCATTTGTTAGCGAACGAAAGAAGCTTGAAATCACCATTCGGTTGTCCGAATAAATTAATTAACGCAGCGGAGACTGGAATTGAATTACGTATGCGAGATTTGAGTCGTTATCGGTATTTTCAACTAAATTGCTCGAGACTTATGAATCGAGACGTTGTACCTAGAGCATATGTATCTCGTGTCAATAATTCACGTCGTAACTTGTGATATTGATAAGTGGCGAATATTTCCCGACCGCGTAAGAGTTTAAATGATTTACTTCTAGACGAGGGGTCGCACGAACGTGCGCGGAGCTCGTGGATATTCAGAAAAATTTAATAACTGGTTGCACACTCGATCATAATATGTATGTACTTAGCCAGTTTCCAGTTATCCAGCCAGCCAATTAAATTCATTAACCTGAAATTACGATCTTGAGATACAGACGCGGAAAGTAGTTTCGCATCGATCTTTGAGTCTACTCAGGCGAGAAGTTTTTTTCGCGGATCACGTTGACTAATTGCGATCGGTGTTCTTACACATGCGATCGATGTCGCGGATCGAGCATGTTTTCCTACCCGGTAATAAAATGGCGGATGTTTCTGTTTAACGTCGCGATTCGAGACAAATGAACGAACCACGCGTGTCCGTGATTTTAAGATTTATCGCGGCAGGTGGCCATCCTACGATGGACAAAATAAACCTGAAATTCTTTCCCTCGATAACTCAATCGATACTCGAACTACGTCGCACGACGACGCCCTGAAATATATTACGCAAAGGTCTAAAAATACCTCATGCATAATCGGTACGTTGAAGATTTCTTTGATCGAAATGGCCTACGGAGTATTCTCTACCCGTGTTTCGGGCAACCGATTAACGCGTATCGTTCAGAATGAATAATTGGTCGGTTTAATAAAGCCAAAACTCATAAATATTAATGGCCCGATGTCTTTTCTCTCTTTTGAACGAATCCGATGCCTGAATCTTAAGAACTCCGTGTCTCGATAGACGTCGAGAAGCCCCTTGTGATTCGTCTACAAGAATGTACTCGAGGCACAGGCTAATTTCTGTTTTTAATTTCCACCGGCACGTGTTCATGGTCATCGTTTCGAGAATCGAATACCAAAGTACGAAAACCCAAACGTCGTTAACTGTCTTTAGGTACATATCGTGAAACTATCGAGAGGAAAAGCATTCGAAAAGGACGACAGAGGCAAGAAAGAAAGCATTTTCCTAGCAGCTGGTGACGTTCTCAGGCGGTACGACGCTGTATCGAAAGGCTCAGACGCTGGAAACGATGGGATGTGAATAAGTATACGTCGAAAGACTTAATTCCTCGTTCCTGGGGATATTTCAATGAGGAGACTATACGGGAGAGTTCGATTTTAACACGCTTCGTCGGAGAGAAAACCGTTCCGTGTCGCAAAAATAATCCCGATCCGAAAACGTCGTGCTTTTATTTCAAAGAAAAAATGAAACACGAGTTTCAATCCTTAGTCGAGAAGACGCGCCCTTACGAGATCGCGCTATTATTTTGAGCGCTTCGTTTCACGATATCGTATTACGAAGTTCCGGTTAATGCGCGCCTCTAAATCTCTCTTCCGTGAAATTACTTTGCGGTGGCTCGTCATTATCCCTTCAAGACCCTTCGCGCGATCGCATACAGCAAATCTGCCCGAGCATAGGAGGTTCTCCGGCGTACCATTAACTGGTGTTCATAATTGGTAAATGGCAATAACGTTCGTCACGCTTGATGGACGAACCCTTATGGAAAATTGAACGATGATAGAGCGAACACAAACTTAATGGGTCATAATTATTCGTCATCTCTTTGACTCGCCTTGCCTACTGTCCGAGTGTAAAGGTATCAAGTGTGATCAGAGGTCAATGATAATTGTACAAGATATCGAACAAATGCAAAAGGCATCTCACTAAAATATAAATACATTTGCAGTCCATTTTGTGTTTCTTGTCTATTAACCTGACCTCGTCTAGGGCACAAACATAGAAAAGAAAATATGACATTTACGCTCTGTGAAAATAAGTCGAATCAGAAATCTCAAGAAACTAAACGGTGGTTCAATTTTCATTTCACCAACGTTTTTCTTCTGATTTGCTTCGCGAATGGGTACTCGACACTTCCCAAAATTGTCTTATTCCTTCGCGTTTCTCGTGTCCCTGACATCGTCCACAACGAATTTAGAGCTCGATAATACCGAAAGGGGAGCCCCAGCCAAGTCTCGCGCAAGTCAGAAGGCACGCAAAGCTGGCGATGGCATCCCTTTTTCTTTTCTCGAGACAAGAGGTCACCGGAGGCAATTTGTTCGGAGCCAACGCCACCAGAGCCCCAGGCAAACTTGTAATGTTTTCTCGCTTCTCTCGACTTTTGTTCCATCGTTCCCTCCTCGTGAATTACACGAGCGCGAGTGGCTGTAACCATGACCTGGATACCGTTAGTCGCGCTATTTGCGTTTGAACTTCTCTTCTTTTCGTCGGTCGACGGATTCGCCACAACGAAAACAATTCTTGTCACCGAGAACCTCCGATATCAGGAATTTTAGTCGAGACCATCGTCGTAACAGAGACAAAGATTCTCGTTTTTTCGTCGTTATGGGGCCCCGTTCGACGATATTTTCAACGCGTCCAGGGTACCCTAAGAACGGCGTCTGTGCCTGTGTACTTGCCGTGTAAGGACGACGCGTACGAGTACAGGACACGCTACAACGTACGCTACGCCTCTTAAACGGGCAGAATAAGCTACTTAGAGTGGCCCGAACCGGTCAGCCGTGAAGATAGAACACACTGCTGCCGTATATACGAGTTCGGTGGACCTGCATTCCGCGGGCTTGTCTGTTATCTCGAATACCTGGGGCGCATTTATAGGCGGTAGCCCGTTCACGAGAGCACATTTACGGAAGCCACCGAGGATCGTCTAAGCGAAGCGTGCCGTCGCGTCGCGGCCCCGACCGGTCTATGAAGACGTACCCACACAGCCCGTTCGCACCTACCCACGGGGGAAGGACGATGAAGAGAAAGGAATGGAGAAGAGGGAGACGCGGAACCACGATGAATGTATGCCTTAATGGTATTCACTGTGAACATAGCGAGACCGAGGATGAATGAATCTTAAGAACCTCGCAACACCGGCGAGATCAGCCTTGACGCGGGACGTGACGGTTCGCTGACGATCTACGAAACAACGATCAGATCAACTACTATCGTTAATGACACCTTTCCTGTCGGCGATCTATTGCGTCGCGGTGAGGGACCCGTTCGAAGCAATGCTGCGCGAGTAGCGCTTTCTTGGCCTCTTCAAATTCCAATGACGAAGGTCCAGTTCGATGACGATGGGTTTAACAAGATAAACAGACGCGAATAGGGGATTCAGGTTGGAAAAAGCAAACTTCTCTAATTAGGGACACAATGTCAGAAATAACACTAATCATTCCTGACGGTTGCTGGCTACTTTCGAATATCGGGACTTGAGGTTAAGAGTCCGACCAATGTTTTCCCGCGTTTCGTTGAGTCTCCTCGTTGAACCAGATTCGGACCAGAGCGATAAACTATCGAGCACCGGTCGAGATCATCGATCATCCCAGCGATGGCATTTGTATCCGCGGGTCCAGGCGCGTAGCACGGCGAAAGACGCCTAACCATGTTCGCGCTCTTTATCATTCCCTGCCGACGAATCGATAACAGGTCCGCGTGTGGTACAATAATGTCGACATTACCATTTTCAATTAACCGTGTAGAACCTGCGTGTCAATTAAGACCGGTTTCGTGAGATGCGCGAGGCCTGTGCGCGTCCACTGCGCGGCAATACGAGAAACTGAACGCGGTAGGGATCGATTACGCGAAATACTTCTGTAACTCGCGGTTGATTATTTACGACGATACACTATCGGTGGATAATCATTCGTCTCAAAGCATGATCAGTTATAGTCGGACAATCCGACGCGAGGACTTGGCCTACGCGACGACAGACGCGTTCATTATCGAGTTAGAGTTAAATCCTTGAAATTTATGACTGAATTTACTATAGGTATGATACGGTAACAGGCAGATTTAGATGCACAGTGCTGTAATTGGTGAGTGGTTACTTCTCGAGTCTTCGCGATTTGTCGGTGTTTTCTAGCAATGATTAGGAATTTCCTTAACTTTTTGGAAAAATAGCATTTCTTACAAATGAAAGTCTCTATCTACCTGCGCGTTGTGAGCACGTCTTGAAAGATTTCTCACGGCTTTCGAGAACTAATTCAGTTCTAATCTCGACAACCTAACAAGCTTGCTCGACAGAGTCGAACGTCCATCGAAACGGGAAACGACAAGGATAATTTCAGTTTCATAATCGCAAAGGGAAACGCAACAAATAAACCCGAGGAGAACGAGATATCGTAGCTAGCAGTTGAAATGTTACGCAAGGAGCGAGTTACATCCGATCTCATTAACCGATTAAAAAAATGAACGAAGAGCAGATCGCGGGCGCGTTGGAGAACCTGATTCCACGTTGCAACGATTCGAATGCTATCTAGATGTAAATGCGAATTATAAGCGGTTTCTCGCATGTAGACTTTTAGAGTCGCGATTTCGAGATACGCGCGAATCGAAAAGGCGCTACCTTGCCGTAGCGTTAACGCTATTTATACGCGTACAAAGCGAACGCTCTCGTGATATGCACGAATTGGAAACTTCTCGTGGTTCAATGACCCGAGTATTATCATTATGTAGGTATACATTGCGACCATTTCGGTGCTCCTGAGCTATTTCAGCGACGCGGGGCGTATGGAGTGAATTGCTATTAGATTGATTGAGTCCAGCTTTTACCCAGTGAATCATCGAACGAGATCGTGTGCGCATTGGTGAATGCACCGTAATACGCGTTCCTACTTATAGATCGGTTCAATCGTAAACCATAAATTCTATATTCAAGACAGGAACGCGGAGTTTCTACGTGTGTGCACCAGAAGGTTCGGAAGTTCATCTTTAGTAGTCTCTCGCGGCGCTCGAGAGAGTCAAGACGGACATAAATATCGAGATTGCTCGGATAGATCGTGGGAAAAGTGTTGAACGTCTTCGACGAGCAGGGATGCAATGACGGTCTGGCTACCGCGGCGGAATGCAACCGGGTTCCCCAGTCGCTACTACTTCTTGTTCGCGCAAAGAACTCCGTTTCGTGACACTGTGAATTCCACGGATCGAAGCACGAGATGTCTCGCAACACGCGTGCCGGTTGCTTTCATCGTGGGAACGCTTCCGTCGACGAATAAGAGAGAATAAAATATTCCCTAGACCGGTGACAGATCCTTCCACTTCGAAGGAAAAGGAAACCAAAATGACGCGTCGAGGATTTTACGTTTTTCCTGCTGATTGTTCTGTATCGCATGCTTTCAATCCGATTCTCCTACCACTGCAGTCAACTTCGTCGAACAGATTGGCCTAACTCATCTGTAACACAAATCCCGGCGAAACCACATGCAATTCTGGCAAAATGTCAGAGCAGTCTTCCAACGGAACACGGCTTATATCGGAAAACCTCCAACAGTATTAACCGTAACTTCCTGATACTATAGGTGGTCACCTATCCCCCAGGGAAACAGCGATACAGATCAAAAGGCCGGAACTTCCTCGACGAAAGGTGCAAACCAGGGATACAGGGACCTTGAATCCCCGAGGAAAAAAAAGACTTAATTGAAATGCAACGGCCGCTCTGTTACGCCTCTTCAATATGAAACATCGTAAGTTACGTGCAGCGTATTGAATGGAGCGTTGTTACGGAGGAGGGAAAAAAAAGAAGGATTTAATAGTGGTCACGCCCGAAGCTGTTGATACCGTGAAAACAACCTTGCGTCGCGAAACACGGGATCAACGGTTGATCGCGTACACGCGAGAAAAAAGGCGTGAAATGTGGAATTCCAATTAAGATTCCTAGGCGCCACCCAGCGCGACTGCTGTCGGTGCATTAATCAGGAGAACGCGTACGTACGCGTATCGTTAACGTTTGTCTAATAACAGGACGCCAGCGTCGCTGGTTCGCACTTATAATGCATAAATGAGCTTTCCAGCGTTTACGACACCGTGCACGTTCCCTTTGCACACATCCGTGGAGAATCGAACAACTTCGTGCCCGTTCGGCGTGCACGCGCTGGTCTCGGTGTTCTTACATACGCGTCTTGTGTCTCCCACGCGGACGGAACGAAAATAATCCCAATCGTCGCTAGGTGATTACAGAACCATCCATTGGTCGCTGGTACATCACGATAACTGTCGGTCAGCCAGAAGAATTCGTCCCAATTAGAGCAAGTTTGGTCTACTAGTCAGCGTCGTCGCGGCGGATAATTCCCCCTTCCTTTTTTACTGATTGTCATTGGCACCAGCACTCGTTCGTAAATCATTTTTACGTCAAATGTCTCGCTCGAGCCAACCAATTGTAGATAACGCGGCCCATGGCGACCCCATTGCGACATACGGTGGGACATATTTCAAGAAGATGGCGCAGATCATGTTCTAGCGCGCAGCGTAATCGCGGGCACACGTTTCTATACTCGTCTTTTGCTTTCGAGCCTTTAACCCGTATTTAAGAAACATCCTGTGTACCTAATAAATACCGTGGACGTGGCTGCGTGACAAAAAGGAGGATCGTCGTGTGTCACCATTGAAACTCGTGACTGACATTGATTTATAGCCACTCCGACCGCCAGTCAACGTGATTTCTCGTAACATCTACATCGAAAGAAAACAGCCGACCATCGCGAGCGGAAAAGACCTCGGTTTCTTTACAATTCCCCGATACCCAACGGACGGAGTTTTGCCCGCGGTTACGTGCCGCGTGTACCAGCCTGAAATCGTTATCCCGCGATTAGCTTGTCACCCTTCAACTTCCTAGAAGCTGAAATAAATCCGCAAACGAACCGTTTCGGAGGCTCGTGGGAGAACCAGTTGGCGGTTTCGCGAGGACAATTTTTGCGAACGAAGGGTTCATCGACTCCTAACGTTCCTAATGCACCGCTCGCGATAAGTGCATATTTCCACTCCGATTCAACTTTTTTCTATGGCATTCCTGAGTTCTGCTCTGAAACGCAACTTTCTAAACGTTGCTTTCGCTCTTACCCTTGCTTCCACTCCGCGAACCCTCAAAACCCCAAACGACTGTTACAAAAAACTAAACATTTTTACCAATGTCAAGTTATTTCGAAAAATGTAAAATATCACGTAAGCCGTTTAGTCGTCGAATCACTGATTGAGAATTTCACCGTGTCCACTGTAAATCGAGTTATGCGATAAAAAAAAATCCATCTCTTTAGACACTATCCACGGTGTATTAACTTTAACGTAATGCCATATTTGTCGCGTGTCGCAACCGCATTTCCCTGATCCCAATTCTCTGGCTATCGACTCGAGTTTCGATCAGGCTGCCCAGGACAGGAAACAGAGCTGGATATAGCAAGAAGCTGTCATTTCCGCGAGCGTTTCTCAGTCATTGATATCGGAGGCAGCGATTCAACCGCATCTCGCGACGTTCGTTTCCTGCTCGACTGTTTGGACGGGAGCGGAATAAGCCAATTAGAATGATTGCGTTGAGACAATAAAACGTACGCGCAGCGCGGCCGAAAGAGTAATAACGACTGATAAGCTGGTAAAGAAAGTTAAGTGCGATTTAATGTACTTCGCACCGGCCGGGACAGTCGACAAGTTGCCACCGCCGAGAACCAGCCATTGTTCCCCCGCGAGGATTTGCCTTACGCGGATTATCATTCCCTTCATCTCTCACCCATATGTTCTTTTTCCTCTTCCGCCAACCTTAACTGCGACTAATTGTCAGCTTGATTTTTCCCGCGAACCACCAACTGCAAAATGAATGCTAACGAAAAAGCTCGAAATTTGATCGTCGCGTGTACTTTGCGACTCTGGGTGCAAATCAAATCGAGGGGTCTTTTATAGGTCGTAACGGAGGCGTACGAATAAACGGGAGAGTGACTGGCGGAACCTTTCGCGAAAGAAATTCAGTTTTATGGATTTCCGAGCTATCGCCGCGGATATTGCTTTCATTCCTGCTGGTCGCTGAGAGGACTGAAATCGTTGAAATTGAGATCGATACAACGGAGATATCTCAAATTCTCCATTCTGTCTTGAAGCATTCCTTCGATGAGTTTTTATGACTAAAAACACCTGCCGCACTCTTGATCCGAGATTTTTCCATCGATATTGTTGGAATAATATTATGTAGTTAATGGAAAAATATATTACACGGTATATTAAACAAAAGGCTGAGTTCTGTCGTCAACAATCGATAGGCACAGTCTCGAAGAAGGCACAGAGAACACGTGTTAAAATTAGTCAGAGGTCCGTTTTTTTGTTGCAATTGTATTTAAATGGACGATCGATTTGGCACACCGTGTGCATGAGCATCGTATGACCTTTACGAACAATGGGTGCAACTCGACCAGAGCACGCAAATGCGCACGGTTATCGCTTATTGTCGACGATATTACGTGATCACGCGACGCCAACATGCTCGTTTTTCTGTCACCTCACTCAGCGGTATCTTTACTGGATTATTAACAAGTTGCGATCGCGAAACACGTTGTCCGTTCCTCTCGTCCTTTAATACGCCTACTACTTAGCCGCCATCGTTTTCATTCTCGTTTCAAGAAAGCCAACTTTAGAAACTGCATACGAAAGAAGGAAAACTGTCAGCGTTGGTACCGATATATTCTTCGGCTACGATTAGAGGTACTTCAAGGACCAATTTCCGAGTTCCTTGTTAACCAAAATGGAGTCGAAATTGTATACATCGAGAGGCAATTTGAACGATACAAATGGCAAATGTTTGGACGCGACAGAGATGCAACGTTCAACGGTAGTTTGATTTGTGTTGCCTGATTAATCGAGAGACGATACCGGACCTATCAAAGTCCATTAAAGTGTTCTGCGATCCTTCGCAAACAAGCTGTTGCCTTGACCATTGAACAATACGCGAATAGATCACAGGTCATAATCCGGGCTTTTCGGTACGAGCACACGAACACGAGAACGTGTCTAATTAGCAGTTAAGAAAAGAACCATCGTTAATGCCTCCCGTTGATTTCGTATTTGCATTCGGATAAATTCGATTAAGCAGAACGAATAAATCGTGGGACCGAGTTTACGTGGGTGGCTGCGCCAGCTGACGAGCTATTAACAAATAAGACGGTGCACGGAATCCCCATGTGAAATTACAGCCAATGAAACGACTAGCAATTAGTCGCATACATTATGCAGGGCCCAGCAGGGTACATTGTACCTGCTGAGCTCCGGGGATGATCGATCGGCCAGATGAAAACAATTTTGTCGCTCTTCCCCGAGATGCCAACCCCGTTCTCGTTTCTTCGCGGTCCAACGGGATTAACTGGTCCTGAGGAACTCTTTTTCTCATTGGCAGCCGCAAAGCAAAGCCACTGGACTTTTATCTACACCATCGAGGTTGTCACAGTCCGCGTGAGAATCGATTCGACCGCCTCGCCAGCTTCTGGTAATCATTTTACACCCGTTTCGAACGATGTACTGAAATCTATTACTTCGACTGATGGACCAAGAAAGTTTACGTTCTATTTTTATTTACTCGATGCAAGGCAAACACGAAATGAATATACCATTAACGAGGCACGAATCCATTAGAACGAGGTTCTTACGAAAGTGTGCGCCTTCAGATCGCGTTGAGAATAGAACTACGAGTTCGCTTTCGGAGTGATGCAGATGATGAACTTGCACGATCAAGCACAGCTGTTACTGAACTTGAGAGGATGGAAAACCTAAAATAGCGCGACCTGGGGAACGTAATAAGTCACTCGCTGACAATTGAGATTCCCATCGCTTTAATTAAATGCTGATGTACGTCGCTAAACCAATGACGTATAGACCCGACGTATCAATTATATCCGTGTGCCGAAGTAAATGAATCTTCACTGAGCCAAGTTGAACCAAAAAATATATCTTTCTTAAACGTGGCCGAAACTTCATTCCACGAGGCTTCAGGGTTAAGACTCGCAGGTATATAAGAACTAGCGTCTGATGTATTTTCGCTCAGAAAAATAAAATGCCATGAATTTTGTTCAAACGCAGCTCCGTCTCACGCCAACGGCGATTCGTGCCATTGACGTTCGTCACTCCTGCTGTCGCGCGTCACCGATAAAATAACACCACTCCACCCTCCCTTTGGTACTCTATCTACGTAATTCGAAGGAATATCATTTGACGTCAAACGCCGAAGCGCTAAGTAAAAAAATAAAAAAAAAAATAAAAAAAAATAAAAATAAAAATAAAAGATAGAATACCGTACGGAACGTACTTTTGCGTGCAACGACTAGTCCCTTATTTGTCCACGACAATTTCCACGTCGCTATCTCGGCATCCACGGAAATCGATTTGTCCGCCCTTATCCTTCAAGGTTGTCGACCTTCGTTTGCCCGTGCGATTATTGGACTCCTTCAGACGAGACACACGACGTGTCGTGACCGAAGTGCCTTACGAATTGAGTCATACGCTGTCTGATGATCGACCGTGTTTCATTAATGCTTCCCCCTTGTGTAGTCAGAGTAAACTCAATTAACAGCTCGGAGAGACTAGCCGACACGGTGTAAAAATCGACGTTACTCTAGGCACGATTGCGGGTGAGGGACAATTGACCTTGAACACTCAATTTGGTTTGTTTCGACTATGGCGACAAAGATATCGACAGGAAAAGCTCTGAAATTTCGTCCTGATCGTTCGATACGGAACTAGTTTTCGACGAATATTTGTGCGAACTTGAAGCTACTACAAAGAAAGGGAAAGATACCGCTCGTCTCGGAAAATGAATTATGAAATCATCGGATAGATTAAATCTCGCGGAAAAAAGCTTACGGAACGCTGAATCACGTGGTTCGTAAAAAGAACAAAAACGCAAGAGACGTTGATCGACGCTCGTAACCTCTCGGAACACCCGTGAGTCATGTAAACTGATGTGGTCTGATGTAAACTGGTGTAGGCTACGACAGACCCAGCCGAGGTCACGCAAGGTCTTCAAACGTCCAAGTAGCCAGGATCAAGCTGACGCGAGAATGGCGTGTAATTTTCAAATGCGTCATTGAAAATACATCTAAACACTCGCGTCGTTTCCGGCGCGATCTTTGCACCTTGGCCAACACCTTTTTTTTCGCCGAGGACATGATTGATTTCCACTCGTGGAACCCCTACTCATCGCTCGCTTTCAACTTCGCGAAATCAATGCGTGTAACAAGTACCGGCATCCATCGTGAACATCGTACTTGGATCAAGAAGAGGAAAAATTGATGGAAGATTTATTTCTCGGAGCCCGAAGCACTGAAAATTACTTTCGAACTGACGCTAAGAACCTTTGCCAGTCAGCAGGAAACTTTATCCACCTGCTTCAAATAATAAAAGTTAAGTGTAAGCCAACTGAAAGTTGGTTCGTAATAGCCACGAAGACAGTTCTTCCCTTTAAACTAATTCCAGATCTTCCCGAACTCGGCTGATCTTTTGGCAAGATTTGTTAAATCGAGTTGTATATTCCAAAGTTGTTTCATCGGACAGAAATTCTCGAGTCTACTTTTAAAGAATTACCGTGAATGTAGCAGAGTTTTCGATTCACCCCAAACGTATTCTAAAGCTTCAGATTTTCTGTGAACATGACAGGAGGGGCGAGTCCGATTGAAAAGAATCCATGTATCGGATGGGAAGGCACCATTTGCGAGAAGCACTACTGCGGTTTATCGTTCGCGATTCGCGACAGATATCGTCCCTCAGAAATGCCTGGATCAGTCCCCTTTCACGATGGTCAAAGTCGTTTCATTTCCCCTCCCTGCCAAATCGACTGTATCGCGTGCGAGGATCGAGAGCCGATAACGACGATTGATGAATGGACAATCGATACCTCATCCGATGGGAACGCTCTAGCCAGCGTCATAAACAGCTGACCACGTTTTGGTAACATACGGTCCAACGATATTCCCACCGTGCAGTCTTTACTGGACGCTGGACATTGTCTCTCTATCATTTTCCCCGAACCCCAACGAACGACGAGTTTAGGGAACACAATAACACACACGAGAGGGGAAAATTGGCTCCGAGGACCTTGGCCAAAAGAAAACAGGGTAGCCGCCCTGCCGAGGGAGACGAGTACTAAAGCTGGTCTTTGGGTTCACTTTTGTTGCCCATAATCATGTTAATTCCAGGCAAACAGATCTCTCGTTGGCCCGATGTTTATCGGGTACAATTTAAATATCGTTATGGTAGACTTTGAAGAACACTACTTACGATTCTGCTGAAGTATGACCCATTGAAATTCTTAAAAGAATTTCGATCGATACAATCGAAAATTGATCCATGCGCAGTTAAACCCTGCTACGACTGATAATCTTGTAGGCAAACTTTCTGGCTCCAACTCGACTTTCCTCGACGACATCCAAATCATATACGTCGTTTAAACTCGTCGACAGTATCGTGGAGTATCGTGCGTAATACGAGTCACCGTGCCACTAAATCCTCTTTTGGAATATCTATGCGTTACTCGTGAGATGTGGATGGATGCAACTATGTGTAGTCGCTCGAACGAAGAGGATCCCTCTTGATTAAGAAAAAAAAAAA
>NC_071980.1:9115234-9251437 GCF_026283585.1 Hylaeus volcanicus
AAAAAAAAAAGTACAAAGAAAGTAAAGGACGAGGAAAAGAAATCTGTTGAGCGTGTGCGCAATCGAGAAATGCTGGCATCGAGTAAAAAGCTACAACGTGTTCACTGAAAGGCTTAATAACGTATAACTTTCGGGGGATATAATTTTCGCACGGAGAGGTCACCGCTGAACCTTATGCAAATCGAATGGCGATGACTCCGCGGGTTGCACACTCGTGCGCGAGTTTTCAACATACTGTGAATGGACTGACGCTTTAATAAATAGCGAACCGGCCGTGCTATGAATCGCGCATTTACATAAGCGCAAGAAAGCACCGTGCTGTAAAGCGATGCTTTTCGTACCATTTGCCGAGTCGCTTTGAATGCGATGCAATCAAAATTTCCCATTACGATACCGCGTCAATCCTCGCGGATAATCTCCGGCGCTGTACGCGGACTTTTTAACCTTCGGTTGAGAACGGGGAATCTTCGTCAAAAACCAAAATTAAACACGTCGCCACGTCGCTCGCTCGCGTCCACCGCGAACCCCGAAATTCACGGGTGACGGTGTACTTTTTCTAAAGCGAAAAATGATACTTCTCTGTAACAGCTCGTTGAGCTGGTCAGGCTTGGGTGGGCATATCGCGTTTCGTTGTAAAATTATACAGGCCGTATAGTTTCCCATTACATATTCCAGTGTTTCGGCGCTCGCGATCCTAGGAGTACATCAAGCATCCCCGAGCTTTCGTGTAACGTTCAAACGATCCTTCCAACGACGATATCTGATTACCAATAATTCGTGTCTTCCACGTTTCTCTTAAAATACCTGACGTTGTTCGTGCCCGTGACAAGCTGCCATAATTACACTTGTTTGATCGTGTTGCACCTCTTGCCAATTTCATTCTGGACAATGGATCTTAATTGCGAATCCGTTCGTTTACCAAACGGATTGCTCTCCGAGCAATCAACGGGTACCACTCTACTTATCGTGCTCACGTTATCGTTTGCTATTTATTTATTTTATCGCTGCTGATACCGACGCGGCAACGTACTTCGGCTTAATCTGGAGCGGCACACGTCGCGGAACCCGATAGACTCGCGTAAAATTAGCTTATCGGTAGGCACGATTTACTGTTTCCACTGTGGCGCTGAAACGCCAAGCTTCCGTGACGCCAGAAATAAGTTCACAACCTGGCTACGATAGACGGACAATTTCCAGATTCAGGAGTGAGCAAAACTGGAGGTATTTATACTCGTTCGGGCGCACTCTGGACTATTTTTGATCCCAGACTCGACGCAAATGTCCTCGACTCGAATCAAACGACGGCGACTTCTAGAAGGGAAGAATCTTTCGACTTGGTTTAACAAGTCCGCTGTGGCGTCCTCTTTTCAGAGCGCGCACCTATGCGTGTCATGAGAATCAAGCTACGACAGGTACAGTTGTCAAACACAGACTAATATTGGATCGCAAAGACGTCCTAAAAATTCATGCCGCTTATACTTCTGCAACTCAAATTAATATGTAAAACATACTATTAAATAACCAATGGTAACTAAATTTTACGTACGATGACACAAAATATTGCCTTTTCTTCGTGACGAGTACACTTGTCAATCACAGCTGACTGGTTAAAAGTCCTGATTAAACTGTGCTCGTTTCACTCAAGCCCACGCTATACGGAAGATCTTGCGTTAAGATGCCCTGCCATTTGGTTTGCGTGACTTGGTTGTGTAAATCGTTTCTTCTTTATCGTTAGAAATGTAATCCAATTTTTAACAAGATGGAAGTTGATGTTTGTTCTCCTAAGTGAAATGTGGCTCAATGTCCAAGGTCAACGAAGGTAGGCGTTTTTAGCCTCCCAATCTTAATGGATCGTTTAGTGAAATCTCACGTGGTTTATTTTGTCTCGCTTTCACCGTGAAAGCCTCACGACGTATAAACTCCTTTTGTTTTCTCCACTACAACGGTTACTAACAAGAACAAAACTTCGTCTTCCCTGTGTACCGTGAAACCTCCAAACATTTACTTGGGCCTGGTCACTGTGGATTCAACGACCAGTTGTCGTGCATTTAAACCCATCAGCGTGCATTTCGAACATCTTCAAACTGATAAGAAGACCTTTAAGTGCTTTGTATACCGTGTCGTTGAACTCGTCTCGAAACCCACCACTCTTCTTGAAACTTTTATTTTCAAAAGAAGCAAGATCATCTATCTGATTTTATCAACGTTATCTCCTTTGTCGCTTCGAACGATGAACACGGACTGGATATTCTCTGCGTACCGGACGGCGGAGCAGGATTGAAAAGCCAATGAGTCTGCTAACGATCGGGGATTGCTCTATGCTTCGATGAATTTCCGTGCGCATTGATTAAGTTGTTGCGATGTGGGTCAGTCTCATTTGCGGGATCAATCTTGCCGCGACTCATTGCGTGTCTAATCCGATGAATAATAAATTTGCACGATTCGTTCGCGATACGATAACCGGAAAATTCATGAGCTCGACTAAACGAGAGAGAACCTCGATAGACCACTATTTACAAAGCCTCGAATTTATAGTCGCCCGAGCAGCTACTCGTCGCCTCTATCGCCAGTCGGCCAAAACGAATTCCCAATTTGTCGCTCGACGACGACGAAAAAGTGAAATATCGATGAATCGAATCCGTCCAGAAGGTAATGGGCAAACGGTGAATGGCTGAAACGCTTCTAGTGTAGCGACCATTAGCCTTAACACTTTTAAGCTTCACGGCCGTCGCGGCTGGTGCACGGCACGAAAATTGGATGACTGCCCAGCGACGGTGTTCTCGTATCTTCGCGTCGCGGATTAACATTCAGCGCGGAGTAAATGAGTTAGGCATAGGTATATTTATCTTCGGTTAATGCACTTCCGCGAAAAAGCTTCCTAGAACCCGCTGGACGGCATCGATCGTAAAACGTTTTATATCTACCGCATACCTCAGCGTTTTCTTCTCTACCTCGCGTCGCGAAGGGCCCGTGCGCGCTTCTTTTCAAGCACACCTCGTTCCTCGAACGAACCACTACGAGAGTTCGCTCCAACGGCGCACGATACGTTTCCACCACGATGAAAATGCCTTCTTGTGATCGCGTCCTCGATTAAGGCAATTGTAAAATGTGTTACGCGATCAATGTCATTTTACTGCGACGATAAAGCTGCAAACGGGAGTCCAGTTGGATTCGCGGAACGACGTCGATCGCCATCGGTTATATTCTCGCGTGCCATGGGTTTTATGCCAAGCAACGAACGCGTAGCACCTGGCCGATGCGATGCATGCGATTACCGCTTAAATTATGCGATTCTCACTGGGTAACCTTTTTAGCGTCGCGAATACCAATCAACCGCTCCACATTGCGGCATTAAAAAGCGGATTTTGAAACGAGTTTGCGCGCACGCGAGCTTTCAAGGGGCGAAGATATGCAATTTCACGACACCCGCGAATGATAATCGTACCCTCGGTCTTAATTACGTGTCTGCTGATCGACACCAGACTTCGGGACGCTTTTCGCTTCGATACTTCTTCTTTTTTTTTTTATCTCGTTTCCTGAATGGGCGTATTAAGGGAAGATTACCTCGGCGGAAGAGACGCCGGTAACGACTCCCGGCCAAAAGGGAGATATCGTTAAAGATATTATCGTGACACGGCCGTTAAGCAAGCCCAATCTTGCGGAGGGTAAATGCTAGAAAAGCCAGTGAGTCACACTTCTGTATATCTAATACATCTGTATCTAGCCTTCCAAGGGCTGACCCTTGCTCGAAGAAGAAATATGGCACGGCGAACAGATGCACTTCGTGGGTTTGCGTTAGGGTTGTGCTGAAGCCCCATTACGGTCGATTAACTGATAAATCTCTTTGAGACGAATGTACCTCTGCCCATGCGACTCCATATATTTAAACACTCACGCTCTGGTTTTTTTTTTTATCGTGACTGATGTAACGTCGAGACATCGGAGCAATTTGTCTGGAATCTAAATGCCAGCAGGAAATCTTTAAAGACAGACAAAAACGTACGAGTCCCCCAACAGGAGTCGTAAATAAATCGAGAAGAGGAAGTGAAAGTTTCGTTAATACTTGGTTTATTACCGTAATATATTTGAATGTTTGAACCATTCTTATTCGAAACTGTGGCCACGGTTTAGTGGCATCGTTTCCGTTGCGATCTCGATGCAGTTGATACAATAGAAAGGCATCAACCGAACGATACACGTACGATTGCGTACGTTTAACTTAAAGCTGTAAAATAGCGATGGTATCACGGAGGAACCGATCAAGGGGGAAAAATGAATTACAAGATCGGTTAAGAATTAGTCACGAGGGCGTAAGGAGCGCTGAATCGTTGTTGGTCATATTATTATTCAACGTTGAACGCTCACCGTAACCGCTCTATGTATCCATTACTGTCCCGATGTAATGCGCGTGACAAATAAACAAGTGTCAACACGAGACAGGCAGATCTATGAAAGAGAACGGGAATAAGTGGACAGGAAAGAAAGGTAACGTATAGAGAAGGACTTATTACAGCCAGGGACAACAGACAATGGACTATAACTCTTGGACCCTGTCGCGAAAACGCGTGAAACCACGTGGAGGAGTTCGATACGCGGAAAAGAGGTATATTTCTGTGTTGCTAGAATTCGGAGTAACGACGTCTGAGTAAAGATACCGGTGTGCTAAGGTAGGTTCCATAGTGCAAGTAACTGTTTCTAGAACAAAGTTTTCAAACAAATCGTCGGCAATGCGGGTTAGTTGTATCTATTTTTGATGCTTCTGACCTACGACGCGGTCGGTATGCTACCTGAGCGAGGGTGGTAGTGCCAGTTGAATGGCCACGACATTTAACAACCCACGAAAGCTTTTATTCGTGGCTTGGGTTCCTTCAAATTCTCAATGAAATTCGTCTACCTGGCGAGACTGCCACGGGAAAATCGTCGGTCATCCAACGCTTTGCTATAACACCCACTGTATCGGTCTTACATTTCTCTTCCTTCTTTACGATTATTTAATTGTTGCTTTACATTACTTCGTATTCGTCATACTCTGGTATCCCCATTAGGGATGACTGTAGTCTGTTGGGTCCCACTGACCCCTCTATATTAGCTCGGGTACCTCGGGATTGCTAAACCCGTACTATAGCTACAACCAGACGTAGTTACAGCTCCTGAGGGTAACTGTGCAAAAGGATTTATTAATTTCTATTTGCAGGGCGTTGTTCCGAAAATATCATAGAAAACTATAGCATTTTCCGCGACACCAAGGAAGTCGATAGGGAGAAATGGCTGTCAAGTTCATCTGGAAAACGTAGCAGATGCGCGACAGCTTCTAGGCGTTAACGTTGGAACAGGGTTACCGTTCCCAGACGGAAAGCACAGACCCCATCCCCTACCCTTTGCCACCCCCCCCCCTCCCCCGCCCCCCGTCGTATCCATGAAAGCCATTTAGACGGGAGAGATGTTCGCGGCAGCACTCGAAGGCCTTCGTGGCAAGCACAAAAAGCGACGGGGGTGCGGTTGGTGGTTCTGGTGCCAAAATGAAGCGGCGAGTGCGAAGTCGAGTGGCCCGGGCCCCGACTCCAGGTACTTAAGATTCTTACGTCCGAAATGGTTGCGCGACGACGAGGCGCGAGAGCTAACGACTCGCCACTTCGTCCTTTCACCCCCTCGCCGTTTCAATTTGCCAGGAATTTTTCGGACGAAAAACTGGCGACTGTTCGAGACTGTTGCGAAAACGAGCACTCGAGGATAGGGGGAGAGGGATACGCGGGTCAACGATCGAGAATAACTCGATGAGGCGATCCTCGCCAGATCATGGACGCAATTACGCGAAGAGACTCCAATGGAAGAAAAGAATCGCGACCTTGGTCGTGACTCGAAACGCTTTGGAGACTAACCAATGAAACGCAGCATGTACGGTACGTATGTGCTCACGAGCGAATCTCTTTGCTAAAGCTAAAGTGACCGGCGAATCCGTACTACCGATCAAAATTAAATTAACTTTTATTCATTTCGCTGGCGATAGTTCGCGATCGCTGATCATTTATTTCCACTGTAACATGTATACGCGGAAATCCAGCAACGCAAGACGAATCGCGGTTACCCATCGAAATATGGTACTCGCGTCGCGGGCTCTTGTGATTAATCGTCAGCTTCGCGACGCGTTTCTAGCAATTTGATAACCGTGAATTATTACGTTCGTCTCTGTTGATAATCGATGTCTTCGTCAAGTAACCGATGGCGTATCCGCGAAGCTCGCGGTCGAGGAGGATAAACCCTTCGACGTTTTATCTCTCGAGGGTTTCTTTTTCGCTCGTGGAATTTACGGAGCGATACGAGTCGTTCGTAATTAACGATCGTGAAACCCACTTGCGGCGCGCGAAAATCGAAAAATACCAGGTCGACGTTTCTTGTACCAGTTTGAGCTCGCAATCCGAAACAATAACAGCTATTAAACCCCCATTAAAGTTTCGGGTTCTGTTAAACGACCGTTCAACGTCTTACTACCTCGTGCTTTTTGTCGTGGTCCGGACTTCCTCGCTGCGAACAGATTCCTGGAACGTCGCCATGATTTATATTCTCCGACAATATCGCGTGTCGCCTAATAACGCCACGTTTGATCCGCGTTAGTGTTGCGCAATACGCGGACAGCTTAGTGGATGATATTTATAGCTGGCAAACATCGAAGTTGTTTGATTTCCCGAACGAGAGTATTCGATCGGAAATTCGAACCGTGGAATAGAAATCACTGGCTCGAATTTGCTCTAATTTCCCATCCTGGATGCACCTAACCAAATCAGATGTGCCTAACAGACCGAAAACCTGTGATAATTCCATTTGCCCGAAACGGTACAGTCCCGTTTTGACGACCAGCGAAAAGAAATGCGAGAAAGAGCAGCAGGACGGATATTGTTCCGACGGCAGCCACAATGGCTCACCATGGGCGGTCCGTGGCTGAGTTACGACCATGGGAACCATCAAATGGAATCTAACACCTACGGCGCCGTAATACGGTTTTAATCCACCATCGGCGAACCACAAATCTGCATAAAATATCGAATTTCGAATTGAAACGTGGCGAACGGATTAAAGGGAACGGAGTGCCGTCGGTGTTCGAGGTTTTAATCTTCGACGCGCGACCAAATTCCCTGATGACGGGAGACTCTGGCTCCAACATTTCATCCTATGCGGTTGACGGACCCGATTGACGGGTAGATAAGAAATGTTCTACGTCAAGTCGAATGCCGTACGATGAAGTTACTATGCGACATGCAATCTCTGTAAACAATAAATATAACGCTGCAGTGATCTCAGACGAAATAATATTGTGTCTCCCTCTAAGGAAAACAATGATGTCATAGAGGCATATCGAATGGGTAACGACTCGAAGAGAAGTCTCATCCATCGTAGAATCGCGAATTCCCTCTCGCCATTTTTCAAGTTATCCTATATATTTGTCTCTCCGTGAATTTGTTTTTTTTTTTCTGCGCTATTCCAGTGGGTGATCATTCAAAACAAATCTAAGCGCAGAGTAAAGAAATTTCCAAGAAACAGTTACAGATTAGATGCGAAGCCGCATAATCTTCCTGGGATGACGAACGACGGATGGATATCTCGAAAAGACAGAAGTGGCTCCAATCCGCTTTTCAATCGGCTAAGATGATAAAGACGTCCACCACTCGTCTCGGGCTCGTTACGACAATGTAACGATCTCGGGGCGATACGATGCAATCAGTCGAAGGACCCTCGCTCCGCTAAACCGCGGTGGCCGACGAAGATGGGCAAACACGAGTCTTACCGTCGGTTTACCCAGCGACTTGGCCAAAGATCAAGATACCTGCTGCCTATAAATAGGTCCGGCGATCGGTTCAATAACGAACGAGCGTAGTCCGTTTATCAATATTGATCGCGCAATATGACGAACCTCGAAATATCTGACCGCATAATAGAATGGTTTCTCGAGCAATAAGACGGACGATCGACGAAATAATGAGGGATAATGAGTCCTGGTTAATCTTTCGATTCCGTTCATGGTACTGGTCTCGATGAGAGTCGGTTTAAACGTTCATTTTCTCGTTTATTTTTCACTACCCCGAGGTGAATCGTAAGTTATTATCGGATGTCGTTACCAATCACGATCTAGCCCAGGTACGATTCTCACAGAGCGAGGAAATAGGAAGACCGTAAAACACTTTCGATACATCCATCGTGGGAATTAGAAATAAGGAACAGCGCCACGCAGATGGTAGCAAAAACTTGTATAGCGTTTAAAAGAATCCAGACAACAACTTCGAGACCCTTGAAGTTCGGTACTCGAAGCATATTCAACGATAGTGTCGAAACGCTGATATGAGAGTGTTAGAAATTATTTCTTTTAAGGTTGAGAAGGAGGATGTTTGAAACTAGACGACCCGTACTGACTGCCTTGTTTACTCGAACTGACTTCGGTCGTCGCTTTCGGTTCCTGTTAGGAGCCCCGCTTCTTTTACTGCTTCAAAGAAAAACAGCCCCTTTGCTCCAAGGCCTTAAAGTGGCAATCGTTGCATTCCAAAAAGGAGAAGTTAATATCTTAAGTGATCAGCACTCGAGGCGATATTTTGAATATAATTCGAGGGTACTTTTTGAACATTATTTTCATAACATTATACAACTTTCAAATCGTATTACCGACCGAGTTTACACGTGTCACTCAGTACTTAGGAGCCACCTATCGACTATAGTCGCAGAGGTAGCGATCGTTCTATCTGAAACGAGGATATAAAGTTAGGCGTCCCGTACCGTTAACATACTTGAGAAATTTATTCGCCGATAAATACCAAGAAAGCCTACGAGTATCAAGATCGTTAACAAACGCTCTTCGAATATGCAGCAGTATATCGTTCAGCATTCGTTAAAGACAACATTATGTTAAGTCGTTTAGTTTGACCGCAGGATCGTGCACCACGACGACGGCGGTGTAAATTCAATTTAGAAACGATAACGCGTACACGCGTTCGAGTCTTTTGATTCTGTTGAAATCTGGAATTCAAAGAGATCGAGACCTGGTCATCTATTCCTTTAAATCGTCTTTCCGAAATATCTCGTACGATCGTACGACTTTTTCCGTCGCGAGGTTCTAGATAAACGACTTCCAGAATTGTTTGTTTTTACGCAATGCGCAATGCTGGAAAGAGAACGCGCGTAGGCGGTCACTTTTTTACATTGCAATAATTTTTGTTCACGAAGTTACACAGATTACACATCAGCGCGAAGAAACGCGGATTATAAATGGAAGAAAGATCACGAGTCGCGTGGAAAGGAATTAACGGAGCCATTAAATGTCACACATAACGAATGGATACGCTATTGAATATCAAACCTATAATAAATGTTGACGTGATCGCGCGAACGTGAGAATCATTGCACTAAAAAATTTACAGACATTCCGTTCAGTTTATCATTTGCATTTTTTTGCAGTTACATAACCATCCGGCTTGGAGCGAAGGATATATTTCTCAGAAATGTTGTCGTACCATCGAATCTATCTCAACAAAAAATTAAGTTAACTACGCGCCTATTTATCGGAAAAGACATTGCAGAGCGCTAATAGAGGAATCGAATAGCTCCACGAAAATTCATGGAAGTCAGGTTCTTAGGGTGAAAGAGTGCCGTTGGCAAACGGAAGTTGATACCAGCCAAAAGTTATCGGATGCTGGAAAAGTTATCGTCGAATTTCGTGGATGTAGCCGTTTGGTCTCGCTGCGTTGCTCTCTTGGCTTTGATAATATTGATCTTGTCTGGTTGGCGATAAAAGTTTCGCGATTTCTTCGGCCGCGCGAGTCTCACGCTTCGAACATTCGAAATATCGAGCTATTTACTTAAAGTCAGCTTCCAAATCTTCCATCCCGACAATCTTATCCCACTCGATTCTACTTTAAGTTGTCGCGTATTCGCTGATGTACCTTTGTGTAAACGAAAAAATAACAATGTACAAATGTTAACACCTCAGACGATCATTTCAAAATCACGATAAAGGTGGCCATTCTTTCAGTGCATCTCTGCACTGAAAAGTGAAAAAAATGATTGTGTTTTCGCTTCAATTTTGAATGACTCGATACCCCTGACGCGAAGGTTATTTATAGTTTGGTAACAAGCGTTTATCTTCGTTGACGACGCAACAGCACCGTTCTAGGATCGAGGCGAATCGAATCGATTAAACGTGTACATGTCGGGCAACGCAATTCCTTCTAAGCAACGACAAGCGTCTTACCACGTCGTCGCTGACGAATTAGAAAATGGATACAAAATTTACTACGCGATGAAAATTTTATTATTCGTTTAACGCTTGGGCGAGCCCGTGAACGTCTCTCGGCCATTTCGTTTTCAATTAGAGGATCTTTAATTTTTGCGCATTACCATCCCAGGGCTTTACGACTCTCGCAGCCGGAAATCAACGACGGTAAATCGATCGTCCTCCGGCCACTGAAACTCGAATTCATTGCCTCGTATGGAAAGCCTCGCAACCCGTTATCAATTAACGCGACATTCTTGCTGGGAAGAAGCGAGTTTCGCGATTAAAACCGAACTGGTCGCGGGATCGTTTAAATTCTCCGCCATCCTTGTAATCGCGAACTTAATATTTTCAAATAGCTTCGGGGAAAAGTACGGTTGCCTGTTTTCTTTTCAGAAATCGTATGCGATCGAGGATCAACGCCTTGCGCGAATTTCTGCGCGACCGATTTTTGGAATTCGTTGCCGTTTGCGGTGGCGTTTAATCGGCAGCCAAGATTCCGAGGTACTGCGATTAGTAAATATAAATGTGAATCGTGGATTGCCAAACATGACAACGAAATAGGACATGTGTTTTCCGAGAAAGGAAGAGGGATGAACATGTTCCCTTGTTCCTCGCTACAAGTATCCGTTCTTTAAACACTGAAATTTGTTTACACGAATCTATAAAAGTTACCACTTCATTTTATCGCGCACTTGGCAGTGAGTGCTATCCCAGCACAAAGTTTCGAATATTTTAGCCTTTCGACGGATTCTCGTTCAGGTTAGAGATTCACGTTCAAGTGACGGTCAGGTTTCTGTGCAATAAAGCGGCGAAACTGTTGCATCGTCTAGCAAGCCGCAGGTATCGCTGAGAATGCTTTTATTACACCAAGACTATTTTGAATGCACGGGAGCTAAGCTTGTTTAGAACCGCGGTTGCTGGATGATCGTAAAGCTGGAAGCTTCCTCGGCGTGCACGAAGAAGTTCTATTCGGCGTGAAAATAGTTCGGGGTACTAGGGCAATTTCGTCGATGGGTTTACAGTGAAATTCCATTTATCCGGAAGTGTCGATAGACACGATAGCTCGACCAACGGATATACGCTACCGCCTTCCTCCATCAACGTTGTGCGCATTAATAACTTCCTCTGTTAATATTATATACACAATAATGATTTATGCATCCGACGCATAAGTATCTTCGTATACGTATAATCTACCTTAAAAATCGTATGAATAACAACTACGATATTTTGAGTATGTTACGTACTAGTGGATAGAGTGAAACACACATTATTCGAGCACTCTAATGAGATAAAATGAACAACGAACGACACCAAAGTTTTTAAAACCTAACGTGTATTGTGCTCGAGTACATACTACCGATTAGAAATGCTACACCATCTAACTTATTGTTTGTGCTCTTAAAGGCACAAAGAGAGAGGCATTCATTCTGCGGCAGTTGACCTCTGTTTGCCGTTAATGCAATCATTTGACAATTGTTTCATGGTGGTCAGTCATACTTGATTCGAGTGCCATTACGCTACCACGTTCTCTACGTCCTGAACTAGTGATTCTAACGCGTAGCAAATAATTTCGTAAACGAGTTGCCATTTTTTGATGAAACTAACGTAAATGTTCCATTGTCCCTAATCATTCTCTAACATATCTTTGCGATGGAGAAACAGACGATACCGACGATCGCATCGTTTTGGAGCATTCGTTGCTCCAGGAAAGGGACTCGAAAAAGCGATTCGCACAAAAGATCATAGCGTGTCAGAATGAAATTCACCCTTTACTGTTGTAGCAGAGGTCCACCCAGACAAACGGAGCTCAGCCAAACGTATTTCAGCTGCAAAAATATTCCGAAGCGGTACGAATTCCAGCCCGTTTCGACGCGAAGCGGAGGCACGGCACGGCGCGTCGGCGTCGGCGCGAAATAAAACGCACGCCCCGCAAAATATTCGAAAGTCGGTCGTCTCGGACCCGAAACCGACTTGCATATCGGCCCGCCCGACACGTGCATTTACCGTTTTTTTGTGATTCCCCGAGGTGAGTAGCCGATATGCATGCCCTGTTGGGACGGAACCCGGCCCCCGCATTCGTTGTTCGATCCCCAGCATAAAGGAGCATCGTTTCCGGAGCGAAAAAGTTCAGGATTTCGACCACCCAAAATTCGCGATCACGCAACGGAAAGTGCAACGGTCAGAAGTCTAGAGATCGACTTGGTAACACCACAAAACTGTTTACCCGATGCTGAATATGCCGCACAAACGAGAAACAGACGGCATTACAACCCAATTGTTTCAACATCGACGTGGTCGATATCAGAAGAACTGTTTATTTCAGCGTACCGTGCTGAAAAAAATACTCGTAACGCCTCCGAATAATCGGTGAAATGATATCGCGTACAACGGAGTACAAAACTAAAACAAATGATTCATTACCGTTTTCAATCGCAGTGTTTATATTAGAAACTCGTGTTCCGATGAGAGATGTCTTTATGACCGCAAACGTAAAAAATACACTAAATACTCCAAAACTGTGCGCTCCTCTAGGACGACATGCGTGCACATAAATCACTTTAAGTTTTATTTATGGTAACGTGAATCGAGATAACGAAATAAACGCATAAAAATTGAAATTACAACTGTTTATAAAGTACTAATCGGTCACGGTAGAAAAGATTTTCGGAGTGCAAAGTGCTGGGCAAATGAATTCGTGTTACTTTTCATGGTCCCGGTCAACGAAACTCGATAAACAACATCGTAAGGTCTGCGTAGTCGACCGGTACACGTTAGACGGGCTTAAAAAAGTACGCGTTCCGAGGGAACAAAGGTATTCTTGGTACTCACTCTCTCGTCTCGACGATGTTGAGTCCCAGGTATGCTTCTTTGGGAAGAGACGTTCTTCCTGTCCTGGCCACGAGTACCGAAATCGACAGAGTGACGCGCGAGCCGGGTGATCTACCACGAATGGATGTCCCGGGTGGCGGTCACGAGACTCGAGACGAAGCTGAAGAGATAGGGAAGAGTGCACGTGGCGAGAAGGCAAAGCACGGCCGCAAAAACGGCTGGCTACGAGACGACCTCGGCGACGGTCGCAACGAGACTGAACTTCCAGCCCGCTACTCCAGCCTGGAAACAGCTGCTCTGGCTGGCAGCGCCAGAAAACTACGTCGCCTGGCCGTAGAGTGGTACGCCGCGCCAAGTGCATCTTCTGCGTCCAGATCGGACGTGGAAGGGGCACCTCTGCAGAAAAATCACGTTTCACCCTATTGGGACGGGCTGGCAGGCGGGCAGTTCGCTGTTCGCCACACGCGTTCGCCAACTCGCCTCTCTCGCCTTGGAAAACTGCTTTTACGCCGCGTACGAGCGAGAGTTAATTGAAAGTTCTCTCGATGTATTGTATACTGAGCCTTGAATCACTGTTTTGTTTGTTTTAGTTTATTATTCATGAGATACCTAGATACCAACATTCCATTCGCAAGAAGACAACTGCCACCGATCGTTTCATGCCTGTATACTTCGGTATCGATGGACGCGTATCTCGCTTGTTCTTTCAATGTAGTTCCCATTAGAGCGGGCGGTTTACTGCTGTTGTAAACCTCTCTTGAAAAGGACCAGGTAATAAGTATTTCAGATTTCAAGGGTCGGTGATTAAATATTTGCACGTAAAATAAAAAAAGAACACTTCGTCCATTTATTAACTTCTAGACGATCTTGCGATTTCTTAACGTCAAACAACAGGAACTTTAACCGGCTCCGAAGAAAGAATATACGTGCTTACAGTTTTCTTGACAAATGTGGATTGATGCAACGGTTCACCTGAAAAATAAATGGGTATGAAATATCTGCTCCCGAAAACATTTTACCCTTGCGTAATAACCATTTTTCAATATTACTATTATGTTTGGAGGCAGAGTGCCCTTCTTACGCTTTACGCACCTCTCCTTGTACTCGAAATCGCCTCGCCTAATTTTTCATTCCCGAACCGCCAGGTTCGCCTTTTGTACGTCACGCAATGGACACGCGAACGGCTGCTCTTAGCAATGGAGTATCGTGCACAAACAGCAAAGAGTCTCGGGAGTATCGGGGGTCCATTACCTGAAAAAAGGTGAATACTCCCCTTCGCTGACAGCTGCTCTCACGTGTAAATATTTACACTCCGTGTGAGCCCCGGGGTCGTTCACATGACGACTGAAGCCTCTAGTCACGGACTATGTAGAATTCGTGCAGTCGCATTGCACGCAGAACAAATATCTATTTTCAAACATTCGCGATCGAAAAAGTAGGTTGTCGAATTTTTATCGATAACAATTCAATAGTGCCAGGTGAAATCGAAGGTTTGATCGCAAATAAATGACAAAGGGACTGACAGCAGCGAAGACTCAGCTGACCGTAGTTCAAATGGTCCCAACTCAAAATACGAAGGGGTTGTAGTTCCTGGAATGACTTCGCGATCAACCCCTAAACGAGAGCCTTCGTGTTTTCCCATCGAGTCGAGCATTATTGTTTCTCTCCTCTGAAAAGATAATAAAGTTCAACGATCCTTTCGTTGCAATCCATTCAGTCGCCACGGTAGTAAAACCCTCGTGGAAGAGCGGTTTGAAAGACACGAGTCGACAAGTCGATGACAGGCTTGGTAAATTTCATATACATGTGCGTACGTACACGTTCGAGGGAGAGACCAGTGCAACAGTACCGGTCTCTTATTGGTCGAGTACTAATGTGCCTTTATTACGTTCGCACCGCCATTTACCTACCGTGCGCTGTAAACCGGCACCTGTGCCGGAACGTGTTACAACGGCCGGGTAGAGGGTTATTACACAAGTTATCATTTCAAGTCCGTGGCTACCATGGCGACGACGTTTATTGTGCCAAATCCGAGAGGAAAGTTTGGACGGTCTTCGGGTGGTTGAACGACCGACAGAGGTGTAGCTCGGATTCAACGACCAGCCCCGCCTAACGATAAGACCAACTTTGAGGGGTAGCGGTGCAGCGTGAGTGGCTACGTGGCCTTATCTCAGCACTTAGATACGCTAACAGCTGTTGGTAGACTGCGGCAAATATTAACCTACGCATTCCAGATATCTTCGACGCGAGTCTGAAGTGCCGGTTGCCGATTCGCGTTGATGTCGCGTATAGGGAGGCTGTCACCGAAAGATTAAACGCGTATAACTATTTTCCTGTCCACTCTGTATTGCCGAGCGTCTTTAATCGTTTAATCTTGTTTCACAAGGTAGTTGACTTTACGCTTCACCCGTGGCAGCCGATCGAAGAGCTTATCGGAACTCCGTGGTCCTTCGGTCCTCGACGCTCTCGGCGCTGAAAATATTCAACCACCCGGTTTTTATCTCGCGTCTTGGCAGCTTCGTTCAACAGTCGCTCCGCGTGTCTTCTCCGAGGAAACAAATCGTAGCTCTCTTCTCGCTCGTTGAAGAGCCAGGGCCACTTGTTTTGACGCGGACGATCGGTCGTTCTGAAGTGCGTCCGCGCATCCGAACAGTTTCTCTGGCGTCGTTTTCTCCTTCTCGTTTCAGCCGAGTGCCGCATGCATAAATAAATCCTCGTCGAACGCGATCGGGTATTTATTTAGACACCGGCTCGGAACTCGATGGCGCCAGAATATTTGCGATATTGCGGAGGCCGCCTCGAGTGGGCGGCAACGGTTCAGGTGAAATGTTTATGCGTTTCGTCGAACCTGCACGCTCGACTCTTTTCTTCCAGGTGGAAGTAGAATTCGCGAAAAAAATCTATGGATTGTTGAGTATGGCGTACACGTGAAAAGATAAAACCTCGAAGAGATCCAAACCAATGCCTAAACTGTATGCACGAACACGAACGTCTCTAAATATTTTGACACTTTCACATTATTAGGAAAATATGAAATATACATTAACCCTTTGAGTACGAACGAGACGTATATATTCGACCTTGAAAATTCTGTATCCTTCTATCTTTCTTCTCGTAGCGAGACCCGACAATCGGTAATACTCTCGAGAAACAATACTCTAAGCGCCCCAAACTTTGTAAACAATGACTCGAGCATTAATGTTTCGTACTTCCATTCGGTTTCCAATGTAAAAAAGGTCCATTGCGAGCAAAATGCACTGCGGAAAAGAATCTCGGGTTCAATGCACCGATGTCCTATATTTGATTCCAGTATATTGCAGGGACACTGTATTTTCTTGGAATGTAGCCGAAACAAAAACAGAAATGCCGGAAACATTGCGGGCTCTTGCATAAGTAATCATAATCAAGAACTGTAAACTATAGTCCAAGTATCGACGCTTTAACCTCAGGTCTATTTTTATAATCGCATTACTAGAAATCGGAGTCTTGAAAAAAATTTCAGGCCAACGCTGACGATCCTCTTACCGTTTAATTTCGTAATGCTACGACAAAAGCGACGAATGAGATATAATTTTCTAATTTAATAACGATTATTGTAATGCTCGGTGAACGTATAAAGACAGAATGGCAACCAAACAACAAGTTCTCGCGCACATTACAGGTTGCGTGGTGCGCATTCGTGGATTTGCATACTAATTTTGGGAGTTCGTCTTTCGAACGAGCACAAACACTGTTCACTTCTGCACGCTCCGTGATTATTCTGTTCTGGTTAAACTAGCCAGCTGTCAGGCGGTCACTCACGCGAGCGCCTTCATCTATCGTGTCTATTTCTTTCCGACACTCCCTGTAGGCATAATTAAAGTCTCGTAAATCAAGCGTAAATGTATCCCGATGGGGTGTAATAACGATGCTTAGACGCGTGTGTGTCATGCGATAATCACGTAAATCGTTCGGACATAACAGTTTTCATAGATTTTTAACCGATTGAGAATGTCGCGTTTACCTAATATTCAATGAATATTTGGACTTGGTTATTTATGGATATGTGAAATGATTGCTAAGAATTGCTGAATTACACCGGTTACAACTACGTTTCTATAGTACATCGTAGAATGCGTTCCCGTGAAAATTTTGCTCTCGCTTTTATCGTTGCCTATAAAGACACAAGAATGTTGGTTGATGGTACTCTAAAAGGTAGCACGTAAGATAATGTTAGCGAACGTTAGATAGGAGAATGTGTGTCGAGTAGTCTGCGACCCTTTTCGAATCCGTAACACAGCGTAGCCAAGAAGCCGACTGCGCCATGCATAATGCAGAGGCACAAAGTAGAGATGAACGGGCTGCAGGTATCGAGGATGTTGAATCCGCAATGCAAATTTCATGCGAAAACTTCTGAACCGTTGTCTCGACCCTGAATGTTTCTTTTCCGTAAATAATTTAATCTCATCCGATAGTGGGTATCTGGTGTTTCGTGTTTTCTTTAAATGAAGAAAATATTACAAACTTGTATTGCAAAGTCAACATTTATTTCGGAAAAATAGTACCAAAAAACAAGGAAAAATGTTATTTAGAATATATTTCTACGTGTTGATTTTGAGTTCGACCAAATTGGAAAAAAAAATAAATGGGTTGCATCATAATTTAATAAAAAAAACGTTACGTTAGACGAACGATCGCCGTTTCATTTACTGATAAACAGGTCGGATTACCGCTGGACCACCGGTGAGAGTTACTTTACGGTGAATTGGGTCACCTGTTCCTCCGGTCTCTCCAGACAGGAAGTCTTTCGAGTTCGTCGATTACGTAGTGATACTCCTCGATTACTACCTCGTACATCTTAACGAGCAGTAGCTACAACAAAAAGGAATCTTTACATTGTTAACAGTATGTCTCAAGTACAGACTCCCGTGATATAGTAAAATCTCGACAGATGGAATTTCAATATTTCGACGTGAATCTCGTCCGTTGCATTCTATTGACAAGTGAAAGAGATGACCAGTTACTAACTACTGAAATTTGAGGTCCTCCGTAAAAAAGCAAATCATTGATAAAAGACCGTCGGTTATACGAGAAGTCAGGCATGAGTCACAGCTAGTAAAGATATATTATGTAAGTGAGGTTCCTTATTGGCTTGGTCGCCTCAATACTTATACAGAAACCTTCGTGCCTGTACCTCGTTATTTACGTGGTCAGACACAAAAAATGAAAGGGTAAAGCTTGATTAAAACGAAGTGTAACCGGTTGAGTGAAATAATAACGGCAGAGGAGGCAACTAACCAAGCTTATTTCCTTCTGAGTCGGAACCGTTGGTAGTCTGGTTCAGTAACGATTAGGTCACTTCACCCTTGCGGCATTTTCATCTGCTACGATAAAGCTACGGTATATCCCGGATGCAATGATTATCATTAAGAATCCCAGCAAGTCTTATTGCCCCTCCTCACTTTTGCCAATCCACTCTCGTCTCTTCTCTTTGTCACCCTGGTAGGTGATGGTTCGTTCTCTTTCAGCGGAGACAGGACGACCACGTGCGCCCTGTCAAGGCCCACGCGACACCCATTACGTCCAATCGGCCCTTCAAATACGCTCTTTAACGGCATGGACGATTCTTCAATTCCGCGCTGGAATGCGTCTTCAGTAAGTGGTATATGCTTGGCAGAATTATAATATTATCTAGTTGGACTGTAACCGGACAAGAAGAATCATCAGATCGTTATGCAACAATGTATGCCCTTCTGACTCGGTGGTTGCGAGTTATTGCAAGTAAAACGAGCAATTTGTTCGTGACGATTGTCCCCTTCCATTTTTGCGCAACGATATTTGTGGTTGTTGATAAAGAAAGCAAATTGAATGGTGGTTGCTAGAAGACTGTACAGAGGGTATTTCATAAAAATATAGATTCATAAATAACATCGGAGGCCAATTAACCGCACGGAAATAATAAAAAAAAAAATCTGATATTTTCGAGTTACATGCATTATTGGAGATACAGTTATTCTCACATTTTTTTGAGAGCGTACGAAGAAAGTAAGTACACCGCTGACTATACATGTAGTGTAAACATTCATTTTGTATTTTCTTTCTACATGTAAACTAATATAATGACTGTAACGGAAAGGAGATATCTTTACAAAGCTGTTTACTCACTTACTCGTGTATAGTTATTCATATAGTATAAAATTACTTTCCTGTTTACACGCATTTGAATATTACAGTACCGCGGCTTACGACTACACGATGTATACATCACACAATACAATTATTATATAGGTAATACAACAAAGTTTGAGTTTCCCGTTTATCAGAACGAGAAAAGTGGGAACGTCCTTCTTTCTGTAATAACAAATTTGATGACAAACGTTTTTAAAAAATTTACTAATTGTACAGGTGCACATTGATTATGTTACTATGATAGATGTTTCATAAATTTGATAAAAGACAATGAACATGTATAATCGAAGGAGAATCGACTATACTGAAATATTAAGTAAAATCAGCTGAATATATTAGAGTTTTTATATATAATTTACCCTAGTAATTCCCACAGAACGAAGGATATGAATAACTTCCACCAGCACCGTTACTGCCTCATCTATATCGAAAAATTGCCAGGACTATGCGATCAAAACTTTCTTACGTAAAAGACACATTATAAACACGATTAGTATTTTCCATTCCGTCGTGTAATAAACATGTTTAAAACAACGGCTATTCAAAATTAATCCTGCAGTTATGAACAGTAAATAAAATAATATATGGAACTTTACAAACATAGTATCACGTCTTAAGGCTGAAATAATATTGATCATATAAATATACAGTATCAATTTTGCAACTAACGTTTTGTATTTGTTAAATGAAAAGTATGTACCGGTTAATGTTAAAATTATTACGAAATTCAATTTGGACGGGGAATCTTTTGGCACGTAGTGGTCCATAGCTTAATGGCACTTTTAAGCCACTCTTAAAAGTGGATAAATTAATCGTGTTGACCTTTTATCTCCTAAAGTTGTTCTACTATATCGTGATCGTTTTTATAAGATTTTACGTTAAAACTACTTTTTTGCGAGTGTTTTGTTCTTTGTAGTTCTTTAGCGAAGTAAATGATCGTTTTCTTAAGTCCTTCGGCTAAAGGAACCTTTGGCTCCCAGTCCAAGTATTTCTTAGCTCTAGTAATATCGGGTCTCCTCCTTTGAGGATCATCTTCGACCGCGGCAAGCTCAACAACTTTACTATTTGTACCAACTAGATCCTTTATTATAAGTGCAAATTCTGTAATTAGTAAAAAATCTTTCCCATAATATATTCAACAATGAAAGTACTGTACTTTATAGCAACATGTACCTACCTTCTATCGTATGCTCAATGGGATTTCCAATATTCACAGGTTGAGTATAGTTAGATGCCATCAAGGCAACTAGTCCATCGACTAAATCAGACACATACTGGAAGGATCGAGTCTGTTTTCCACTACCGTATATAGTGATTGAATCATTCTGTAATGCTTGCAGAATAAAATTCGAAACTACGCGCCCATCGTTCATATGCATTCTGGGCCCGAAAGTGTTAAAAATTCGGGCAACACGAACTGAAACGCCTTCTTGCCTCATGTAAGCATAGCTTAACGTTTCAGCAACACGTTTTCCTTCATCGTAACAAGCTCTTGGCCCTAAAACAATTGTGCCAAAAAATTTTATTTTTGTTACAATTAAGGGATAACTATTAAAGCTTGTCAAGTTACCAATGGGATTCACATGGCCCCAGTAAGTTTCTGCTTGGGGATGCTCGTTAGGATCTCCATAAACTTCTGATGTACTAGCGATTAAAACTCTTGCTGCTACCCGTTTTGCAAGGCCTAATACAGTTAAATGATACTTAAATTGCATGGCATCTATCTAGATCCATTGTATCTTGCCTTTGGATAGACAACACCTGTTATGTAATATTACATACCTAATATATTTATTGTACCTAAAGTATTTGTCTTTATTGTTTTTACTGGATTAAGCATATAGTGTGGTGGACTAGCTGGGCTGGCAAGATGATAGATTTCATCAACTTCTAAATAAAGGGGTCTAACAATGTCATGGTGAACAAGCTCAAAGTTTTCATGACCAACCCAATGTTCAACATTGCGTTTTCTTCCAGTGAAGAAGTTATCTACAACTATTACTTCATGACCAGCAAGCATCAAACGGTCAACCAAATGTGATCCAACAAAGCCTGCTCCACCCGTGACCAAAATTCTTTTTCGATTTTTATAATTAAGGAACTTGACTGTTGGAAAATCCTTTGAGACTCTGTTCTCAATTTTGGCTTCAAGATGCTGCAGTTTACCTTCCAAATCACGAATTCGTATTTTTGCTTCTTCGATGTTTTTAATATCTGTGTAAGGTGCATCTTCTTCGGCTTCTTCAACTTTCTGATTGACAACTACGATATCATTCTTATCCCCCATGTGAGATTTACGGTCCCTTGAATGAACTCTAGGAAAAGATTGTTCTTCTTCTGGACTAACTAATGTTTTGTAGAAACCTAACACTGTGCAATATGGAAAATATGATGCTCAGAAATTATAAACAACACCGACACTGACCTTCTGAGAGTCATTATCTACGATCGATAACTTAAAGAAAAACAGAAAGTAATAACAAATAAATTAACCTTGAAACACTTACCTAATATAACACAAATCACGGAAAAGGCAACCTGTTTCATCTTTCGTGGAGTGACAACCATGCTTTAACATTGCGCATGTCTCAGTCGAAGGTATTCGCGTTAATTTTCTCCCGATTGTTCACAGATTGTCAGTATGACGTTTTAGAGTGAAAGTGACAAGTAACGCTTGTCGTACCAAACATGTCATTATTCGAACTTTATGATTAAAAAACATAACCTCCTGAACCAACAGACCGATCAACTAGTGTCGTCTGTCGTTATTCCTGTGGTCCGTTTGCGTTTAATTATTGATGTATGCCGGTGCTGCTATCTGAGTAGTGTAACACGAACGTTCCACGAATTTTGCTTCGTATTCTCTCATTGGCCTGACGTATCGTAAGCTGATAACTTAACCTCAAAATTCCAGCGTACACGCACACGCAGGCGCAGATCCTGTTTTTTGATTGATATATAAGGCTGTGGCAGTACAAAGGAAACATCTCAAGTAGTTTTTCTGGAGTCACGGTGGCAGTGGCATTTGAAACATGGCAGACGTCATTGATTGTAATTTTCCTGTTTGGGCCCTTCTGCCTAAAAAAGAAACTGGTGTCACTGACTTTCTTACCAAATATCCAGAATATGACGGCCGAGGAGTTGTTATGGCAATTTTTGATTCAGGAGTTGATCCTGGAGCTCCTGGTATGCAGGTACGTAAGCTTTTATGTGGACACGCCTCGCGTTTGTTCAAATCGCAGCATTTTTTATTTTTCGATTTTAATCAACAATTTTCATTTTTCCCAAACATTATACAGTTTCCAAAATCTCAGCACGAAGCATGCGATTCTTTCACTGACGAGTTTCTGTTTAGTTTTTCTATACACAGAATAAGAAACTTTGCATATTTCCGTTTTCAATAAAAAAGTCAACGCGATATAAGTTACATTTTTTTTAATTCAATTTCGCTAATAGATTTTCCTTGTCCTTCATTGTAATGGGTAATTCGTGTTGTATTTCTGATTTTTTATACATTAACAATGATTGTCTGTACAGTGTTTGTTGTAAACTTATATGCTCATTGTGGGCTAAAATGGACTGTATTAGTCATTCTGTCTTACCATCAAATATCCTCAAATTTGTGTTTGTCATCCTTTGTTGTATGGTAACGTATAATGGCCAATACAGTAACATATTTCTTGATCAATAAAGGAAAATAATTTACATGTAAAGAATATTAAATGGTCAACTATGTAAAAAATATATTTTGCATAGATAACTACACATGGAAAACCAAAAATCATTGAACGATATGACTGTAGTGGAGCTGGGGATGTAGACACCAGCAAAGTTGTACAAGCACCCCTTGGATACATAAATGGTATAACTGGACGTGAATTAAAGGTATAGTAGCCAATGCATGCAATTTTTCATATAAGAACAACATTTGTTTCTTATTCTTAAAGATATATTACTTTGTTTTAGATTCCAGCCAGCTGGCAAAATCCTACTGGAAAATATCACATTGGAGTAAAAAATTTATATTCATTATATCCAGGAAAATTAAAAGAAAGAGTAGTATTAGAACGGAAGAAACGACTGTGGGACAGTTGTCAGAAATCTGCACTTGCAGAAGCAACTAGGGAACTACAAGTAAATAACAACATTAATTATATTTTGATATTCTTTTCATACAGACTTTTTTTACCAGAAATAAATTTGTTTACTTTGTTATAGAAAGTAATTTTGTCATGTATGCAAAATTCATATTACATTTGATATAATTTTGCTTTTTTTTCAAATTAAAAATTTGTATAACAAACTAGTTACAATAACCTATATGTTAACACATATATTCAAGAGCAAGAACTGTAATTAGGATTGTAGACCATGTGTTCCAAAGATAGGGTTGTTGTGGGTACATTAAACCATTCAATCAAATGAGGCCAGTTTCACAATGTGTCACAGTGATCTCTATCTAATGCTATATTTATATTTGGCAGTTTGATCTATTGTAAAGCCATTGATTCATTACATAATAGTACTTAGATAAAAGTTGCAAACTTTGTATTTTTCTAATGTTTAAATCAAATAATATTTCTACAAACAATTGAACTTAATTAAAATATGAGTATATATATGGTATATGTATACATTTAACTGAAATAAAGACAATGTGATTTTTATGTTCTGTAACTATTGTACATAGGAATTTGAAGCAAAGAATCCACAGTTAACGACTTTAGAGGAAAGACTAAAAAAAGAAGAACTTGAAGCAAGAATTGAAGTATTAAATAATATTGAAAAAAAATATTCTGATGTAGGACCTACTTATGACTGTGTTGTTTTTCATGATGGTGAGGTTTGGAGGTAAAGATGTATGGAAGATACTTTTGGGTTTGCATGTGTGTTAAAAATTTCAATTTGTATAGACATTTGTCTTCAACTTGTTTTCATTATCTGTTATAGAGCTTGTATTGACACTTCTGAAGAAGGCAACCTGGAAGCTGGTGTATGCTTGGGAGAATATACAGCGACGAGGGAATTTGCGCCTATTATACCAGAAGATCAATTAAATATTAGTATCAATGTCCACGATGATGGAAATACGTTGGAAATTGTTAGCTTATGTTGTAAGTTCTAATATAATTGTTCTCTTTTTTAATAACAGAAATTTTTAAGTAATATATTGCTACAAACAATTTTTTTATGTTACAGCAAGTCACGGTACTCACGTAGCTTCAATTGCAGCGGCAAATTTTCCTGATAATCCAGAATTAAATGGTATAGCTCCTGGTGCACAGATTATTTCATTGACTGTTGGAGATGGTCGCATTGGCACAATGGAGACAGGCACTGCGATAGTACGAGCAATGATACATGTTATGAATCACAGAGAAAAAATACATGTAATAAATATGAGTTATGGAGAACATGCACACTGGTCGAATACAGGCAGAATAGGAGAATTAATTAATGAAGTTATTGATAAGTATGGTGTAACATGGGTGGCATCTGCTGGTAACCTTGGACCAGCTTTATGTACTATTGGTTAGTGGATCAAATCTAGAAAAGGCTTGACATGTATTTATAAAATTTACATCTTCTAAGATCCGCTTTAAAATTATACAGGAACACCGCCAGACATCAGTTCTAACAGTATCATTAGCGTTGGTGCTTATGTTTTTCCTGACATGATGGTAGCTGAATATTCTTTAAGGGAAAAAATGGCAGGCATGCCATACACATGGTCATCTCGGGGTCCGATGATCGATGGAGGAACTGGTATCACTGTATGTGCTCCAGGAGGAGCTATAACCAGTGTTCCTAATTTTACACTAAGAAAAAGTCAGCTCATGAATGGTACAAGTATGGCTAGTCCACATGTGACTGGTGCTGTCGGTACGCGTATAATAATTTATATAAAGCTTTACAAAAATCGTATATTGATAAAAAAGAATATACTTTAATATGCTACTCATTCCTATTACAGCTGTACTTATATCAGGACTCATTGCCAAAGGATGCCCTTATTCTCCATACAATATAAAAAGAGCTCTTGAAAATACAGCCTTGTACATATCTAACCTAGATCCTTTTGCACAAGGTTCAGGACTGTTACAAGTTGAACGTGCATTTGATTATCTTATGGCGTACAAATACGTTCCTGAAAGGGATGTAAGATTTTCGATTAGCTGTGGTGCAAACAACTCTAAAGGAATTCATATGAGAACCGGTATCATAGATCGACCAAAAGATTATGCCATTACCGTTGAGCCTGTATTTCTTAATAGCGAAAATACTGGTATAATTTTATATATTTGTTAATGTCGTTCTGCATATTTCAATTGGGTTTATTATAATATTTAAATACTTTTATAGCCCCGGCACGCAAGATTGAATTTAATTTGAAATTGACGTTAGTGTGTGACGCGCATTGGGTTCAGTTCCCAACGCACTTGGATTTAATGCATATGGCTCGTGCATTCGCTGTACGAGTTGATGCTACTAATTTACCAGAAGGTGTTCATGCAACTAGGTAAAAAAATGGTATATCATGATCAAATATTTGTTTAAAATATGTTTACGAATAACGTCGATGCTAAATTACACTTTACAGTGTCAGAGCTTATGATGTAACAGATATTGGAAAAGGACCAGTGTTCCAAATACCAATTACCGTAGTGCAACCACAAACACTGCCAAAAACCGCAATCCTTCCAGATTTAATGTTTACGAAAGTTTTATTTAAACCCAATACAATTCACCGACATTTCATTCTTGTCCCAGAGGATGCGACATGGGCAGGTAAATATTTTCTGCAATATATGTGTATGTATTTCATCGAACGAGTCAAATCAATGTGTTTCTTTGATTCCATTTAGTTATTAGATTGAGAAGCACAGAAAAGGAAAAAATTGGAAGATTTGTGGTTCATACTATTCAGTTAAAACCTCGTTTGGCTTGTAAGACTCTCGAAGTTAATAAAATGATTAGTGTTACCTCTCAGTCTGAAACTGTTCAACCACTCTCTGTCCAGGTACAGTAAATTTCTATTACACAGTTTCACAAATCGTGTAATGGTAATAAATTTAACTTTGTTATAAACACCTATAGGGAGGATTAATTTTAGAAGTTGTTATTGCAAAGTATTGGGCAAACTTAGGTGATATGTTGATCGACTATTCTATAGAATTTCATGGTATCCACATGATAGATGGAAATCTTACAATGCAATCTGGGGATGGAATAAATCGTTTGGAATTGCGAAGTTCATTAAGAAATGAAGAAGTGGTTCCTAGTGTTTCTCTCAAATCTTCTGTGCAAATTTTGAAGTATGCGCACTTGAAATTTCACGTATTAATATTTGACGTTGGTTTTAATTTTAAACTTATTTTTATTTAATGTTGCAGACCCACTGACGCAAAGATTGCTCCTTTACGGAAACGAGATATTATTCCTCCATCACGACAGATTTATGAATTGCAATTAACATACACGTTCCACTCTGCAAAAGCAACCGAAGTAACTCCGAATGCAGCATTGCTTAGCGATGTACTGTATGAAAGTGAATATGAGAGTCAAATGTGGATGATTTACGACAGCAACAAACAACTCGTATGTTGCGGGGATGCGTATCCGTCTAAGGTAAATTTTACTTAGATATTATTAGAGAAATATAAATTAACAATACAATATGTTGCCACAGTATACTATCCAGAAATTAGAAAAGGGTGATTACACTTTGAAAATGCATGTACGGCATGAAAAGAGAGACTTACTAGATAGGTTAACAGAAATGCCATTACTTCTAAGTCAAAAGTTGAGTAATCCAATTAGTCTGGATGTGTATGCCAGCCAATCCCAAGCCATTATTGGTGGCAAAAAAATGGTAGCAGCTTCAATTCCACCTGGACATATTCTTCCAATGTATATTGCTCCCATGTCCAATGAAATCAAGTAAGTATCCTACTTCAAACAAGAAATTTTTGTTACTTTTTTTGTCAAAATTATGTTTCATAAATTAAAATAGATTAGTGTTGCAAAGCATTCAAACTATGATGTTCAAGAAAGTATAAAATATTAATTTACTCTTAGATTATATTTATTCCTAAGCATACTTTACATATATTAATGACATGCTACAGTAAACGTATTAGTTCTTTTATGTAAATCAAACAATGCACGAATAATTTTATTATACCTTTGAAATACAAATGTAAATGTTCAAAAGATGTTAGGTTGAAAATTGTCAATACTTTAGATTATAATTCGCTTTGAATTAATCTTGGGTTACTTAAAATTATTCCATACAAGTGATGTCATGTGATCACTACCCTTTTTTTTTTTACATAATTATAAAATGATTTGCCTCTGGAGTGCTACTAAAGTTTTTTTTTTTTTTTCATCCAACATCGCAGCACTGAAAATAAGTGAGTCTATAGTACTATTTTTATAAACATTTTTGCACATTTACATGCTTTAAACATAGTTTAAAAAAGTATTTATGTAGCAAAGCTATTATTTTAAAATGCTAATCTATATACACTCATTAATTCTATTGCAACATTAGTTCTGCAATGCAACTGGTCTGACACAATAATATTGCAATATAATTTTTATTTTACATTTTTACGCATTACTATTTTTTTACAATTATTTTATTTTGAAATTTTGTTAATACTAGGAAAGAAGGTACTAACAAACTTGTAATTGTGTGGAAATTAGCCTACATCATTAAGGCTTTATGAATATAACAGTAGTGAAAGTTTTTCTTGTTTATAATAACTATAAAATATTTTGCTTATAGTGTATTTGATATACCTACTTGCTTTATAATGTTTACGTCATTGAGTATCTCACGCTTTTGAATGCTATGCATTTTGTTGGGATTCGTTTGTGATGGCTCTCGGTAGTGAATATTTTATACGATGGCCAATATTAACTCGGTTGAAAAGAAAATTGATGTCTTCCTGTTTTATTTTAAAGAATTTCCAAAGGTGCAACATTCGGTAGTTATCTGCAAGGTACATTGACTTTTTGTAAAGACGAGATCGGAAAGAAAGTGGATTGCCATTCATTTAAATACGTTTTATCCGAACCAACCAAAAAGAGTAATAGTCCTGCTAATAAACCAGACAAAGAAAAGACTACGAAATGGGATGAATACAATGAAGCACTTAGAGATATGAAATGCCATTGGCTTGGAAAGCTGGGTAATCAAATTTTTCATGAATTTATTACTATTTTTATATGAACATGCATCATACTTATTATCATTATCATGCAAATTTTTTTGTTTCTCTTTCCGGTTCATTTCCACAAATAGCACCTTCTACGAGTAAGTTCTTACCGTGTGAACGAATATTATTATAATATTTATGTTTTAGAACTCTGTACAGTTCGATTTTGAATTTTGTAATTATCGCCATTATTCCTAATGTGCATCCAGTAAATAACAAATGATTTACACTGACCTCTTTCTTCGTTCGTAACTGATATTTAAAGCACATTACTACCAGCAGTGTTTGTTAATCGTTAATGTGGTAGTAAAATAATTGTATAATATGAAAATATCATTATATTTCACATGATTATTCATTCCACATATTAATATGAATGCTGTTTTTTATCCACCACATAAACGTATATATTTGCTCCTTTATGGTGACAATATATTTAATTTGTTACTGTCGATAACAGAACCTGGAGAATACGCAAATTTATTATATGGAGAATTGAAAACTCTCTTTTCGGATCATTTACCCGTTCACATTGCCATGCTGACTTCTCTGGATTCCCCTGAAGCTCGACGTTATGTACCACACGATGATCTCTCAGAAAATGCTGTTTCTCTCGCAAACCAAATTATAACTGTCGCCGATGCTGTGATTACAAATATAGATCAAGATAAATTGTTAGCATATTATGGTTTGAAAAATGATCAACGTGCTGATGCAGCGAAAATTAAAGCAACTATGGAGAAACAAAAGAGTAGTTTGATAGAGGCATTAGTAAAGAAAGGATGTGCGTTAGCACGATTATACGTACACAACATGAAGAAAGGAGAAGGAGATCGTGCGTCATATGAACATTTATTAGAGAGTGTTGCAAATCACTGGCAAGAAGTGCAGAAGTTTGCTGAACCAACTGACAGCAAGGCAAGAAATTAAATACTATTTTGCTGATATTTAATGATTATATTAAAGTATTCGAAAAAAACGAGTAAAAGTAAAATATTTCGTTTTGTTCATAGGTACTCATGCTTTCACTGTGGCACGCCCATATTAATAATCATTGTGGGCGCTACTTGAAATTACTGATGCGTTATTATGAAGAAAAACCATTAAAAGAAATTGACGAAAAATGTATAGAAATTGCAAGGAACTTAGGATGGGAACATTTATCATGTCATATTTCCTCAAGTATGTCGACACGTTATCCTACTTCGTACAAATCATTTTGACTAACGGTAAGTTAATGATATTAAAATTGAATAGAGTTTTAACGTTAAAATAATTATCGAATATACAATAATCCGCACAGCAATGCCGTTTGGGTGTCATGAAACTGTCTCTGATGTCTTGATGAGATGAGATTTAATCATGGAATGCAGTTTCCAATGCAACTCTGCAATTACAGAGGTGTCTCTGTCGAACCATTCAGGTGTATTATACATTTAGGATGATATAATTTTATTCGTATTAAAAAAGAAAAAGAAAAAAAGAAGAAAAAGTGACACTAAAAAAATATACTAATTTTCTAACATAAGAAAATAAATCATATTCATATTCACGTATATGATTTTCTTTATGAAAACCGTGGAACAGCAAAACAAACACTATAAGCAATAACATGAACTATGTCTTCAATTAATGAAGCCAGTTATTAATTGTTAATCGCCAAGGAAAAGTGCGATGACATGTCGTTTACATGTACTTGCGCAGACAAGACGTTGTTACATTGCTTTGTCAAAAGTATCATTGTTTTAATACTGCATTTTTATGACGTTTACGGTATGAAAGAAGAAAACAGCGTCAGAGTATCATGGAAACTGTTATTAATTTAGAAATTGAATTTTGTTAAATAACAATGTGTTACTCGAAAGCATTCATTTCAATTAACATAATGTATATCATCCACACTCATCTAGGTTTTTCCATTTTTACAATATATTGAATGTAAATATATATATATACATATACACTTGCGTATACATACATGTATTTTCTTTACACCCACAGAATATAATTTATTCTATTAAATTCTGTTAATTGTAGACACAATTTATATGAGCATGAAATTTCTGTAAAATGTTTTTTCAATTACTGTTACCAAAATATTGTTGCGTACAATTCGTCTCACGCTTTACACAATAAGTGCTATTCGCACTTGTGTAAATAAATAAATAAATGAATAGCTAGGTCGCTTTTAAAATTTCGTGAATGTTAAATATAAATAGCAATACTTGTTTTTTGACGGAACTCTGTAACCAGGAAATTACTACACAATTACCAGAATGGAATAAATCAATATCGCTACACACATTATAATTACAACATTGCAAGTGAAATGTTATAACGCTAAAAGACAAGATACGAAGGGTAAAATTTGTTTCGATTAGGGAAATGTAATTGTAACAAATGTATCTACTTGGACTAGATTTTAATGTAGATTCACTATTAGGTAATAAAGCTTGAGTATCTTGACGAAAAATTGTACCGTTTTTATTAAATGACTGGACACATAAATAATAAATCTACTAATTAAAATTTCTGTATGTGTTGATACCAATAATCTGTTGGGGCCCTCCGGGCCCCCTATAGCTCGAGTACTTCGGGATTGCTAAACCCGTACTGTAGCTACAATCAAATGTAGCTACAGCCTCTGAAGGCATGCTTAATTGCAATTTCTATAAGTTGATCTGTTTGAACATGGAACAAAATTAATTCTTGAACCAGCTTCATGGCTTTCAATAGCCAAACACGTAAAATTTTTGTAAGAATATATTAAACCAAGATTACTAAAAAAAATGCTTTCAAACACAAAATTTATGAGTAACAAATAACACTATTTAAAAGGTTGTATAAAGTTATGTCCTTATCGTCATCGTCATCGACTGATTCTCATTTTCCTTCGTATATAAGAGAATGTTTTGACAATGGCGTCACAGTATATTGGTATAATGAAGATTTTTCCCAAAGTCGATATCCGCCAGGACAAAAAAGTAATCAGATATTTTGTCTTTGTACATTTGTCTTAAGCATACTATGTTAAGTAATACTTATGACTTTGGTTATATTTAAATTTTACTTTAGTTAGTAAAGCATGTACTCTTATTTGTCTCCTCGTGGCACAACGAATATCTGAAACGGGATTATTAGTATACAGTGTAGATACATGCCCTGAAATTACTGATCATGTAGGTGAGGCAATGGCAGAGGGTAATGCTATCCATGCATGGATTGTTAAGGCAGGATTAGTTTCTCATCCATATCTCAGTACAGAGGAAGCATTAAGACATGGTGGCCAAAGATTAAGTATATTAACAGAATGGGTACAGATTTATCATATATATTTCTACGAATACATTTTTATAATATTACTTCCATAAAATTTTTTATATCAGACATTTCAAGTATTTTATGAAAGACTAGAACGGGGTCTGTATCATCATATAAGTAATTTTCTTCACAAATGGTATGCATCACCAAGGTCTAAAAATTTGTTCATGCTTCTTATTACTTGTGGTCGAACAGTATTATTTATATTTCAAGAAAATACTTACATGGTAAGTTATTCGTCGAGGCTTGCAGTAGAATCGTAATAAAAGAAATATTTTTCCTTTTAGGTAACTTTTTTTGACTCACATAGTCATAATTCAATTACAAATCCAAATCGAGGATTAGTTATTGCACAGGTAAGGCTTCATGAATACCCATGGTAAAATAATTTTTGAATACATACTGTCAAATATTATATCCTTAAGTAATAATAACAGTAATGCATATCAAACTAATAATAAACAAATAATGTAGACAACTATAGACAAGTTGAAACTTTTATGCGACTGGTACATTGAAGACATATTAAATAAATGTTATAATGCAAAAGCGAATCAATATGAGTTAGCTTTTTTATATCCAAATGATACAGCATGTTGTGGCTGTAGTTCTTCATGCACCTGTGGCGATCATTGCAAAAAGCATAAATAGTTCGATGTGATAATCTAATTTATACATGCACATGTAAACATCTTACAAATGATATAAATAAATTGAAAAAAAACATAGTAAAACATAAATGTAGGTGAGAAATTTATTTTATTATTATGATTAGATCTATTTCACTTAAAGATATTTACTGCTGGTATTATATTAATAACTATGGAACTTTTGATACAAACAAACATTATCTTGGTGATTAAAATTGATAGATTTATTTACATTATGTACAATGTCTTTTTAAAGCTATTACAATTCTTTCTTTGTTCATGCAATGTTGAAACTATTAAAAACTAATGTTGCTTGGATCTGAAAATTGTATTTATTCGCGCAACAATATCAATGAAATAGAATTTAATGTATATGTTTGTGAATTTGTTTACATTGGGTAAACATAATTGTGATATTTAGTTGGATTTGTTTAATAATGCATATATCATCCAGAAACTTTTTCATCTTATCTATTTCAATATTTTTATAAAATATAATCCAAATTTTGTGGACGAAATATATTTGTTAATTTCCTACTTTGCACCTTTGAATATCAGTATATATAAATGGATATAATGTTTTGATTTCTTAACTGTTATATATATATGATTCTTTAATCTCTTTTTATTAAATATAAATTAAAGTGATTAGTGGTGTTGCACATTCATGTGTACTGTACTAAAAAAACTCTGCAAGCATTAATCACACATTGTATTGTGAACTAAAACGATATCATGAAATGTAAGATAGTATTAATAGTCAATGCTTTGTAATGCGAACCAAAAATTTGTTATCACAATTAAGTCTTCTATATAAAATTCGTTTTTTTTTAGATACACTAATGCAAAATATCTTCGAAGAATTTTAAATCGCGATCTTTCAAATTATTGAAAAAATACATTTAAACTGCAATTATAAATGAAACTCGTAATTCAAACTTGTAAAAAATTCTTAATTTATTTTTCCTAACATCTATAGTACCTCAGAAATACAATATATTCTTCTTTGCTAATAAAATAAAAACAAATTCTTTTCTTTCCGTGAAAGAATAAGTATAGCGGTGCCGAAATTGCATTATGTTTAAAATACAGATTTTTCTTTCCGTGTTTTTTTGTATATATATTACAAGTGTTATGTAAAGTGTCATAAAATTTATTTAGTAACAATTTTAATAACGCAATTTCTAGAAATTACTATCTACAAAAAGGTATAAACGAATTTTTCATACATTTTTCCTTTTGAAGCCAAATTCTTGAAAAGGAACGCGAAAAACGATTTTTTCTGATGTTTGCAAATACCATCGGTAATTGAGCAACATTTTCCACTGTTACTACACTGTTCTTCGAACAGCAAACTCATTATGTATCATATTACTTTGTACAGGTGAAAGTTTAACATTGCAAATTTAAACATATAATAGTGTTGCAAGCCTTTAACATCAATGTAATTTTTACTTATATATTGATAGACCCTCTAATTTCATATCTTATATAAATTCGTACTTTATATGAAAGTAATTTTCGTTTATAAGCAATTTACATTATAGGGTTATTATACAGCATGATTGATTCAAATAATTATAACACTCTTGCCTCATTGCTATATATTCTGTACACAAAGTAAAATGACGTTGCTTCATCAGAAAAATATGATCAAGTATAACTTGATTATATGATTTTATAGTTGAATAAATAAAGCTTTTTTCACATGGAGTTAAAAATGTAATAAGATGTTAGAGAGACTGACGAACTCGAGGCTGAGCCCACTCTACAAAATCATCTATCAATACAGGCCAGGCTCCCTCTTCATCATAATTACTCATATCAGGATTAATCATAAGCGCAAAATCTAATAGTAAATTCCATGTATCTTTTGGGATTGACCTCTTATGGTGCTCCTAGAAAATATTAACCATTTTTATGTTGTAGTTATTAATAATTTTGGTTGTTTCATTCATGCTTTCATAGAAACTAATTAATAACTATATGATGTAAGTGCCTAATTTATATTATGTCTAACCTGTAGAAATTGACACCATAATGGCAGGAACTTGAATTTGTCATCTAGTACAATGTTCCAATAGGTAATAGCCATATCAAGGTCTAAACCTTTCTGTCCTGGATTTTTTGCATAATTGAATGTAAAGTGATAAAAATCTTTAAATTTCTGGGGATCTCTTAATTCATTTTCTAAACTACTTAAACGAGCTTTTAATTTATCTATATTGTCCACACTAAAAGAAAAATTTCAAATTGCATTACATTATTAATAAAGTCTTTATATTATTCAATTAAAAATAAGATAAAGGCATATTTTAAATTACCCTAAATCCATCATCCCATTCATAAATTCATCTTTAGTAAATTCACATTGTGTTTCTGCTCGAAATTTCCATGCAATGATTAATACTATTTTGCTCTCGGGACTTAAACCCAAGTCATCCAAAAATTTCATTATTCCATCTGCGGTAATCTTGTCTGGTTCGTTTGGATCTGTTTAAATTATCAAATAAATTGTATTATAAACATTAGAGAAACATTAATCAAGCTTCAAACATAAAAATTGTACATTCGTGTATTGGGTTACCTTGATATCGACTAAACAATATTTCTAATTTCTTTTTGTCCACTGAAATTCTTGGTTCTTTAAAATAAGCCTCAGGATTTTGAAAATAATTATCACTCGCCAGGTCTAACTTCCAATCGTTCTGTGATAAACAATATATCGCTGTTTGTTCTCCGGTGTGTGTAAATGTAATAAATTTTTTTACTTTGTCTCTTTGCGAAAACTTTAACTTATGCTGTAATAGAAGTCGAAAATAACATTTGATTACAATAAATTATTGTTATTAACATGATAAAGGAACAAAAACATAGCTCATTAATCATTACATAAAATTCCACACCATTCTCAACAGAAAATTTCAGCATACGTGTTTATGTATAAAAGTTCGAATTTGAAAGCATTAACAACACTGTCGTCGACTTGAACGAATGCTTATAAACAAGATTTCGTTACGTGTGCAACAACTACAATACTTTGCATAAGATCCCATTGAAAGAATACCTTACAAGTTAGAAACTTGCAAATGTTAAAGCAATTCCTTACAGACAAGCGAGAAGAATCTCACACGTTATTTTTCAATGTCGTTACCTAGAAGGTATGCTATGGAATTTATTGGTATTTTGTGCAAAAGAGAACATAAACGTTAAATCCCGATAGGTTATTTCAATACTTTTGTTACGTTGTCGTTAATATTTCAATCGATTAAAGCGTTCGTTGTTTACATCAAAGCGTGAACAACATTTCTTTAGCATGATAACTAAAGTCATCAAGAGCTCACCATTTTAGCTAATTTTAGGCCCCCGAAAGCCAAAATATTATTTCCTTTGCACTGCACTTGACATGAACATGCGCATGTTCTGCAAAAGCTCCGAGAAATGCAAATACACTAACTAGACTACAAGCAATGCCACCAGACGTTGCTAAAGAGAAGCAATTTCGAGGACAATACCGCGGGTTATTTAAAAGATTTACATGTAATTTTCTAAGCTACGTATTTAACCTTGAGATCTCGAGTGAAATTTGATTTGCCGTCGGATGGCATTGATATAGGAATGTCATAAGAAAACGACAACGTTGAAGTTATTACGAAACAAGAGAACAGTTCCATAAGTATTAGTCCACGAACGATCATCCATGAAATTGCATAAGCTTTTATCTTGCGCATAAATAAATCGCGACCGATTTGTTGTAAATTCACGCGTTTTGAATTAGTATTTCGTCATATGAAAAGCCCAAAATTTGACACCATCATCACTTGAGGAATCACCAAGCAGCCAAAGTGGCTGCCACTATGATTCTTGAGATGGTTGCGCTGGATTTTTAATTAGGGATTCGTATTACTTGGTGCACGCGATTTGTTCTTTTTATACTTAATAGATTAGTGTTTCGAATAATGATGCACCTCGCGATTTCTTTTGATTAGTACTTTTCGCGTTTTCTTTCAGGGTAGTGTTGCGAGTAACTATCAATCGCGTTTGCTATTAGTGTTGCGTTTGATAAATCGCGTCCGTTTTGAGGTAACTGCATATTTTTAGCTAGGACAACATCAGAAGAAGAAAACCATCTATGGATTTTTTTTTATATTTGAAGAATAGAGAATAATATACTTTTATTCTGTTCCAGGCGACTGTGGTGAATTTTGAATGGACTATTCGACGATAGAAAGAAATACTGCTATGTATAATGTCTAATCATATCGGGTATATTTTATTTAACATAAGGTTGAATTGTTTCACTGTTATGAACCATAATATTTTTCCTAGTTACCTATTTTATATATATTACAAAATTACTATCTTATCAGTAATACGATAATGATGATGATGATAGAGTCAATTAACTATTTGACTAACTATAACTATAACTATATGTTTAACTATACATATTAGCCGTTATGTATTAGGTTATTATATATAATATTTAAATTTGAGCGCTCAACTTGCTAGAAACAGTTAGTATTTAACGACAAGACAGACAAACGGTAAACTAATTACATGGATCAATGTATTTTCCCCATCTCCCTTTCCTATCACAGATGTAGTACTACATAGATTATTGCATAGAGTCTTTGTGTAATATGTATGCATTTCTCTTGGTACTTGTGGTGTTAATTAATTAGATTATTGCACAAGTGGCTTGTTGGTTGCATGATTTCTTTTTCTATTTTCATTAGTGCATGTCAGGGTGGCGGGTACAAAAACTAGATTAAGGAAGTGTGGCTAGGATGTGGTTTTTGTCTTGTCCACCAAATTTTTTTTGGGTCTCCATATAACCTCCACGTGATGAGACCTGGGCCCTCTATATTATTTGAAGTATGTAATTGCTAACTGCACATCGCCAGTAAGGGGCTGATGACATTATCAATTGCATACCAAGTAATATGAGCTAATGGCTGCAATCGTTCTCGTTTACAAATAAATGAAAATATGGTGACTTAAAATTAAAATCAACGCATGTTGATGCTTTTATTATTATAAAAGTCTATAGTATATGACACATAATGAACAATTTATTATATAAAATATAATTTTTGAAATAGCGGGAATCCTTTAGACTGCGTCTGTCTTTCTCTTGTATACTTTCTTTAAAATCATTTAAAGCATTTTTAATTAGCCGCTGTTTGCACTCTTTTAGTTCTTCTGCAGTTGGTACGTGGCGTCCCAAAGTTTGTCTCAGGACTAATCTGCTAATGAGTTACTAGATCCTCTAGGTTGAGGATTATTAATATAAAGTAGACCGAAGCGCCATTCGCGGACCCTACATTTTGATAGGAGTTCTCCACCCTCGTTATTTTTCATGCCGTGTCCCTCGATTGTACCATCGTCCATGGTTTTGTCCAGTTTTGTCGCAATTCGTAGTTGTGGTTGTTCTCTTTATTTTTAGGTTAGCTGTTTAAGCGTAAAACTTTATTCCGTGTTGTTTTATTGAGAACTCTGAACAATGACGTCTTGTTTGGAAAGTTTACGATACTCGACATGTGTATGGTTCGAAATAGGCGATAAACGAAATGTATTAGTGTCTATGTTGGCCGGAACATTGGTAAACACTGTAGTTTACATTGCTTTGAATGTGACACTGACATATTACATGACGACCTAATTTTTAAAAATCTAATCGTAGATGTAATTAATGCCGATTTGCGTAACTTGTTTCCAATAAAATCAGTTTAATCCGGTTGTTACTTATTTGCACTTTTTTATAGTTGCAAATAATATAGTATGATTTTGATTACAATTTACCTACCTTCATAATTTGAATTTAGATGGATTTAATGATGTACATAATAATGCGGAAACGGCAAATATACAAAGAAATTATTTACTTTCAGTTTTCCGTTGGATGGTGGTTGATGATTGATGCTCATGCTAAGTATCCTAGCGAAATGTTAAATCAGTATCATGTGTGTGGAGTATTTGGAACTATTTCTCTTGTTATGTAAATTAATATTCCTATTGTAGTAATATTTTGGTATATATTAACTTATATATTATTTGATAATGATTGACTTTTTATTTTAGGGTGAATTCGGTTTCAAATGCACAGATAAGAGGTGATGTATTTAGTGGTGAACTATTAGGATCTAGAGGTGCAAGAGGATGGTTATTTCTTGGATTTGTAATGGGATTTTCTGAAGTAATTGCAGCTTGTTGGATTTTGTTTGTAGATTTTGTAGCTGCAGGTCTGTATATTATTTATAGTTAAATATTAGCAAGTATTAAATATTGTTAATTTTGTTTTTTTTTAGAACCAAAACATTATTGGCCTGGCGTAGGACTATTTTTACAGAATACATTCATCTTTTTAGCCTCGCTTACATATAAATTTGGCAGAGTCGAAGAGCTATGAAAGCAATCGATATTTGTACATTCTAAATGTTTTTTCCTTTTTGCACAAAATCTCCTGGTTCTACTAGGCTTTAAATCAAAGCACTTGAAACCAAGGAGTGAACAATTATAAATATCGCAGTATGTGTCAACTGAATTGGTTCATAGGAAAATGAAGCAACTTTATTGTTTTTATTTACATTTTATTAATAGATGGGTACTTGTTGAAATGCTTACTTATCCATAGTAAATCATTTTGAATTCATATAATCACTGTGTACAATAAAACATAAGTATCATATTCTTCGATTATAAGTAGTCAACATAATAAATCATAGTTTTTTGTTTTGTGATAATCTTTTTATTATAAAGCATATAAGAAATAGTTGAATTAAAAATTTTCGTTTTAATAAATACGTAAGTACATAGTGTTTGTTACAATAATGTACTAATAACATATTCAATAAATTTTGCATTTATTTGTATGACTGTTTGACTGAAAGTAATGTATTCCAATTTTCAAAATAAATTGTAATTGCTTTTACTTGTGAACTTGTTTTTTTATTTATCAAATGCGTATCCTTCCTGGCGAAAGTCCTGATTTTTACATTTGCATCGGATGTGTTAATTCTCTATAATTCAGTGCAACTCTAACGAGATTCAATTTTGTGTGTTCAAAGTTTATGTACATATCTCATTATCGATGTTTTGTCCATGGCCTATTACATAATTTTGTCGAAATCCAAAAATAATTCAGGTTATATGGTGTTTAAGAAATTTTAATACGTTTAGGTAAATAAAATAGAATATACAATTTTTTTATCGGAATTAGTGATCGTTTAAATTTGAAGGATTTATTTTTTAAAGTAGGGATGAAATGACTCTTCATTGGTTCTGATTTGCCAACGCGGACCAATATGAGTGTTTTCTTCCATCTTATTTTACCAATCACCTTGTGCCACACAAACACATGGTTCTTGTTCAGTTTGACGAACATTATTAGGAGTTCGTTGTGTGTTTTCTTACTTTAATAAAGGATTGAAACTAATGTGCATTCATGCCTAATAGTTTAAAAGCAGTTGTTCGTTTATCGTTCGCTTCAGTTGTTTAGGACAGTCGCAAAATGTAAGTAACGTTCGAAAGTATTTAACACCGTCATTTAAAATTTTTACTCAGATATCCGGCTTCCATAACCAAGTTTGACAAGTCATAGAAATCCTCGTGCTATCAAAAGATTATTCGCTGTGTCTACGAGTGGTTTTCGTGAATGAAAATTATTTTCTAAACAGAATTTTTGCGTATCATCCAATAATTATTAATTTGTATTTGTCAAATTTTCTGTTTACTTTACTGTTCAGTTTGAAAATTTGTTCAAATAGCACACAACAAAGTACTAAATACGATATTTTCGTTTCCATAAGGAATTTTATATCTATGTTCGCCACTCCTAGGATATTCTTCTTTAAATCGTAGTAATCCGGAAATGCTATTGGAATCTTTCTTCATACAGCATTTACACGAAATTGCTGAAAAATACTGTTAGTTTTCTTAATTATTGTGCTACAAATGTTTCATTAATTGATAATACTTGGGTTTAAATTAAAAAAGTAGAAAGTATAGTATAAAATATATATTTTTAAATCTATTAAGCAAAAATTATTATATACATCTATTTATTTTTAATTATAGATGAAGCTGAGTGAATTAAAAATGTCCATTATTTGGTTACTAGTGATTACTATTACTACTTTTATTGGTAGTAGCAATGGTGTTGCTGTTATGAGTATCGACATTGGCAGCGAGTCAATGAAAGTTGCCATTGTTTCGGTAAGTAAAAATTATATAACGATCTATTTCATTAATAATAATAAATATTTGTTTATGCAGCTTGGTGTTCCTATGGAAATTGCTCTTAACAAGGAGTCAAAGAGGAAAACACCTGCTATCATTGCATTTCGAAATGGGGAGAGAAGTTTTGGAGAAGATGCTCAAGTTGTAGCAATCAGATCACCGCAAAATAGTTTTTCTTACATATTAGATCTTCTAGGAAAATCCATAAATAATCCTATGGTACAACTCTACATGAAAAGATTTCCCTATTACGATATAATTTCTGATGATGAAAGGAACACAATTGCATTTAGACTGGACAAAAATACTACGTATACACCAGAAGAATTAATTGCACAAATTTTGCACAAGGGAAAAGAATTTGCAGAAAATTCAGCTGGTCAAAAGATCACTGAAGCAGTGATAACTGTTCCAGGATATTTTAATCAAATTGAAAGAAGATCACTTATGCAAGCAGCAGATCTAGCTGGAATTAAAGTTCTACAACTTATTAACGATTATACTGCCATTGCATTGAATTATGGAATTTTTCGAAGTAAAGAAATAAATGACACTGCCCATTACGTGATGTTCTATGACATGGGAGCCAGTAGTACAACTGCAACTGTTGTCAGTTATCAGAATGTGAAAACAAAGGAGAAGGGATTTGTTGAAACCAATCCACACGTCACTGTTCTAGGTGTGGGTTATGATCGTACTTTGGGAGGGCTAGAAGTGCAACTTAGATTGCAGCATCACTTGGCAAAAGAATTTGATGCTTTAAATAAAACATCAACTTCTGTATTTACTAACCCACGAGCAATGGCAAAACTTTTTAAAGAAGCTGGGCGTGTTAAAAATGTTCTGAGTGCAAATACCGATCATTATGCTCAAATTGAGGGACTGGTAGATGAACATGATTTCAAAGTGCAAGTTTCCAGAGAAAAGGTAGAACAACTTTGTTCAGATTTATTTGAGCGAGTTGCTGATCCCATTAAGATTGCTTTAAAAACATCAGGTATAAAGAAAGAATTGAAATTTTACTTAACTTTACGCGTAAATATTGTTTCTATATGATCATTCTAAATTGATTATATAAATCTTTTAGGTTTAACATTAGATGTTATATCTCAAGTAGTATTGGTAGGAGCAGGAACCAGAATGCCAAAGATACAGGAACATTTAAGTCAGTATTTAACAGTTGAACTCTCCAAAAATATCAACATGGATGAGGCAGCTGCATTAGGAGCAGTGTATAAAGCTGCAGAGCTTAGTAAAGGTTTCAAAGTAAAGAAGTTCGTTACCAAAGATGCAGTACTATTTCCCATACAAATCACTTTCGACAGAATTGTCGATAATAAAGTAAAACTAGTAAGCTTTTGTTTTTATATTCCGTGTTACTGAATAATCTTTGCAGATACAGGTCAACATTTTTACAAAAAATATGTTATATTGTAGATTAAAAAGTCATTGTTTAGCAAAATGAATCCTTACCCACAAAAAAAAATCATCACATTTAATAAATATGCAGAAAATTTCCAATTCCATATTAATTATGCTGAACTGGACTATTTACCTGCTAATGAAGTTGCGTAAGTATTTGATACAGTTATTGTTTGCTACATAATATTTGTATTTATTAACATTGGATTTCTTCTATTTTAGTGCTATTGGTAACTTAAATATATCCACTATAACTTTAACTGGAGTAGCCGAAGCTCTGGACAAACACACTAAAGATGGAGCAGAAAGCAAGGGCATTAAAGCACATTTTGCTATGGATGAGAGTGGTATACTTAATTTGGTGAATGTAGAACTGGTATCAGAAAAGTCAAGCCCAACACCTGATGAAGAAGAGGGTACTTTCTCAATACTTGGCTCAACTATTAGTAAACTTTTTGCAGGTTTGTGCTGAATGCTTTGCAAAAAATGATACATTGTTTGACTAATTTGGGTTTTCTTAAACAATAATTTCTTGTTTTTTATGATAAATTTTATTAGTATGTTCTGCAGATGGTTAATCAAGAAAACATGCTACTGTATTGAAACATGCAGTAGCTTGGAAATTATGAATAAACTTGTAGAATCGATTTTTTGCAAGCATTTATAAATAAAATATCAAATATAATAATGCAGAAACAAATTAAATTACACTTTTAAAAAAAAGTGAATTACTCCTTTTTCTAGATGACATTTTGTTTACTTTTTCTCTCATTGTTTTTTATGAAAATTTACATTATGCAATTTTTTAATTTCAGGTTCCGAAGATAAAGATAAAGAAGCGAAAGTCGTCGAAAATTTGAAGGAAGATGTAAAACCAGTTCATGAGGAATCGGAGTACCCTGAAATGCAAAAAGAAGCAGATGATAAGACTAAGAAAAAAAATGAAAGTACAGTCACCGAGGATAAAGTGGCAAATAAAACTGAGAAAACGGAGAAAGAAAAAAAAGCTACGATTGTAACGATTAAAGAACCTATTAAAGCCATTGAAGACAAATTAGGACCACAGATCCTTTCTGGAGATAAACTTACCGTTTCTCGCGAAAAGTAAGTAAATAAAAGTAATTACATAATTGTTTTGTATGTATAGGAAGTACACCGTTTACATTCTAATGAGAATATTACATGACAATTATAGATTACATCAGTTAGATGTATATGATTTCGAGAAAATGAAACGTGAAACAGCTTTAAACAATTTAGAAACATTTATTATTGACGCTCAACAAAGATTAGAATCTGAAGAATATGCTGCTGCAGCTACTGCTCAAGAAGCAGAAAATATATTAAAAGCGTGTTCTGAAATTTCTGATTGGTTGTACGAAGATGGATTTACCGCAACTGCAGAAGTATACGAACAAAAATTATCAGAACTTCATAAAATGACCAAGGATATGTATGAACGTGTCTATGAACACAGAGAACGCCCAGAAGTATTGAAAGGCATGACATCCGCATTGAATGCAAGTAAAACACTTTTGAACAATATGCGTAATTTGAGTTTAACAGGCGATAATTACATTCAAGTAAAGCTTGATCAATTAGAGAAAGTAATCAAGGAAACTCAGGTAAATTATTGTCTTTACGTTTAACAGCAATTTATTTAATTTTCATCTTTTTTATTTAACGATCGCATAATGTTTAATTACTTTAATTTATAGGAATATTATGATAACGTTGTGAAATCTTTCGCTGGGACGTCTTTGCACGATCCTGTGAAATATAAAGTTCGGGACATTGCAAATACAATGGCTGTGCTCGATAGAGAAGTGAAGTATGTTATAAACAAATTAAAAGTTTGGACACCAAATCAAGAGGCTACTACGAATCAGACAGAGAGCACAAACGAAAACGCAACAGAGACAAAAGAAGGACCGGAATCAGAGACTGTTCCTAAATCAGCTAGTGATTCTGAAACGGTGAAACTTCCGGAAGAAAGTACAACCGATGAATCAAGTACACACACACAAAAGCCAGTAGAGTTGAATACCTCGGAAGATTCGATTGTAATACCAGAAAATAACGAAGATCGATCGAGTCACAAAAGTACTCAAGAGGAAGAGGCACACCAAGAACTTTAAAAAAAAGTTTACGTAAAAACGTGTGACTTTTGTTATTGATCGATCCCGTTTCGGTTAATAAGTTAGGCAATTTATTATGTTGTAGGACAGGTTTATAAATGTATTTATAAACCTAAATCAAATTCAAGAAATTGTGTTATCGTGGTTGAATTATTTCGCGAATGTGAATACTGAAGTGTTATCGTATTTAATTGCACATGATTATAAGAATAATTCGTTCGTTCATCATACCAGAAAGTAATAGAACTAGTATCTCGCAGCATTTCGAATACAAAAGTAAAACCGATCATGTATTGTTTATAAAAGATTTGTGCTTTAAGTGCCAAGTAGTTACAGGCTTCAAAGTTCTATCTATATCAAGACAGGCCTGCACATTCTATAAATGTATTTGCTGGACCAGAAATTGCTGATGATTGACAAGTATGCTTAAATCCTGTTGCAGTTGATCTCCATCTGTCATTTTCTGCTGTAACTTCACTTACTCAAAGTTGTTTCTTAGGAACAATGACTGGCGTCAGACATTGTAAGAAGACCAGTTGGCCAGGTCTGATATACATTAATATGAAAATTGCTGAACAATTTTGAAAATAATTGTATAACACACGGTACTACATTTTATAGTCGAATAAATTCCTTATTCGCGTGACGTCGTTATTTACAAGTGATAAAACATTCTACTTGGCCGGACTTCGTCTATTACAAATATAATATTTAATTGTGATACTTCTTGATACTATAGTCTTAGACATATTCTATGCTATAGCTTAAACAATGATTTTTTACAGATATCTACATCGAGCATAATAATTACACACAACATATATGTCAGTGTTTGTATCATGAGGAGATTAAGATTTTATTCATTTTTTTTTTACATTTCTAATTAATTAATCTTTGCTAAAAAAAATGCCTAACTTCGATGCGCTCTATGCATACCCCATTGTGTCATAGATTTAATTTATTTTATGATACAATGGTCATGTATTGAATTTAATGACGAAACAAATAGTCTGTAAAGATTTGCACAGAGCAAGGTAAACCAATGTCTGGTAATGTAATTTATTTAAAAAGATTTGCAACTTGCTCGCAAACAATTGCTTCTACTTAAGCATTCGATATGAATTAAATCTAATCATTCCAACGAATACAGATGTAATTTAAAACCTTTCATTATGTTATTTATCATTTTGGGTGAATAAAACAGTGTGTAAGATCTTGATAAAACTAACAAAAATCAATGCAATTTTTAATTTGTACATTTCATGTTAAACTTTATGTTTACAAGAAAAACATGTGTAATTTATTTTATAAACATGTCTTCCTGCAATTAGAACAGCTTTAGGCTGATGAAATAAATTAATTTATAATTGCATATTTATTTTAACATACTATTTAAGACAGCATTAATATTATTATTTATGTATGTTTCATATACGTATTACGAAGAAAATAGACATTTGTATATTTATATACATTATCACTGGGATGTTTTACTTTCATATGGTTTATGTATTTGATAAATAAGTTGTTTTAATATTAGTTGAATGAGACAAATTGAAATTTGAAATTGAAGATAAATTTTATATAGATTTTTTATATACCTTTGATTTAATGAAAATTAATTATACATTACTTTTACTTTCAATTTTTTTCAATGCATTATTTAGAATTTTGATATTTCGGTTTATATGAATTTCAGGATATCTCCAAATGATCACTGTGTAAATAAATTATTTACAATGATTGCAATAAATTTAAAGAACATATTTTATATTCGTATAAATTATTAATATCTTTAAAATTGAATATATACGATGCATATTCAGTTATGTATATGTACATATTTTGAATTTTTCAAAGTAATTCTATATCGTGCGACCAGATAGCTCTGGTGTCGTAGTTAAGTCAAGGGCATGAGTAAAACATCATACATTTTGTAAACAAATACAAAACCATTTATTTCACCGAAACTTCCGTATTATTTTATTTAATTTTTAAATGTACGAAAATAATACGTACTACGATTGCTAATGTGTGAATCAGAACTTACTTTCTGACTTCAAGTAAATCAAATCAGTTACATAGATAGCAGATCATATTTTAAACGTATCATCAATGATTTTGTTTTATAATATTCACGTTTAACAATTTACAGTGACATTTGTTATAAATCATGTTTCTGTGTCAAGCTTTTCGAACACTGTTGAAGAGAGTTGGTCCTGTTATGGTAAACTTCATTTTAATTAAGAAATATTGCAATCTTATATGATAAAATTAATATAAAACAAATATTATATTTGGAAAAACTGTTTAGAATTTAATTCACGTTAATAAATGTATGTAAAGCATCATTTATAAAATTAATATTATTTTTATTTTACAGTATGCTACAAGTTTTGTGTTTAACAATCACTCTGAAAGTAAGAAACCTATGGCTGATGATAAATTAAATCTTGAACCTCCTGATATTAAAAAATTAACTATTGAATATATGATAGAACAATCCACGATAGATTCTATAAATAATGCAAGTCAAACATTAACTATTACATATATGGCAGTAATGAGAACAAGTACCGAGTATAAGTAAGATTTGTATGTTGCTAGAAATAACAGTTATATTCCCAATAACGGTTAAAACTATTTTTCAGAAATTTGTTAAGTTTATTGATTTCTCTCTTGAGGGATTCTTTGGAATTTAATTGTACCGATGAACATTGGGACTCGATAATCGAAATAAGATCGCAAGTACAGAGTAAAAAGGAAAAATTAAATGTAAGACAAAATAAAAATAAATTTATATCAATGTACTACAATTATAAAAAATATTTAAAAATATACTTTTTCTACCAGAAATTAACAGGTTACATTCAATATGTACAAAATCTGGCAGTAGCAGTTTCAGATCTATGTTATTTATCAGGAATGGACAATTTGTCATTCAGTCTTTCTCAACATCTCGACGATGTATTAAAACGTATAAAAACAGAAGTTGATCTTATTGCAATACTCGAAGAAGAATATTGTGATATACAAGAACAATGCATTAGAAATTGTGAGTACATTATAATCATTAGATTTAAAGCAAATTAAATTTTATAGATGATCTGGTTTGTGATAACCTTTTGTTCTGTTTTAACATTTCAGCAAATAAAACAAATAGTAATGAATCCTCTGATTAATGTGAACAGACGTATCTGTGTGTTCATTGTTTGAAAGATATTTATATCTGTTTATATAATAAATATTTGATATTGAAAATAGAGTATCTTCTCATTTTATTATTTCTATCTTTAATGAACTTATTTGCATTAAATAAACTTTCAAAGCATGAAAGTAACAAATGGGCTATAGAGCATAACAAAATAAAGGACTGGTTGACGTATAGCTAATTTAAAAGACAGCAAGTGCTCAAGCATCAAGATGTATTGTTACAATGTGTCTACCAGGTATCATTGCCAAACCAAGAGTTCTTGCTTCTGTATGATCCTCGGATAGAAATTCTGAACACGATCCCAAAATCACATTAGCATCACGATCGGTACATAAAAATGCACCCACTAATACTCGACCATCTGTCATTTTTATGCGTAAATTTCGATTCAGCCATCCACGCAATTTTTGCCTTGCAGGGGAGTCCTTTGTACTAACTGCCTATCACAATTGCAGAAATAAGTTTAGACTAATCATATAACTATATTAACATTATTAATAAATACAAAAAAAATACTTGACATTCATTAAAATATACATGATTCGGTTAAAAAACCAACAAATTTACAAAGAAAATATTTTTGTTTAAATCGATATTTTGTATTTACTAATCTCACAGCTATATCGATTTCTATTAATATAGCAGATGTTTTCTTTGCAATTATAGGTTTGTATAAAAATTGAAAAGTAAGAATTAAATGATATAATACGACACGTCAAAGCAAAAGCTATTACTCGATTAAATATAACTGGACATGGTTAAGAGGTTATATATCTTGTCAATGAAAATGTACATAACCTTTCGGATAAAATATTCATCGAAGATTACGATACAGAATTATAAACAAGCCTGACCTTATTGCAATCGTGCAAAATACTCAATTATAAAATTACCTCTCCATTTTCATGGACGCAATCGTCGTTCATTACGTTGGATACATTGTGTCCTTCTTTCATGTCTACTATTAAACAGTCAAATATGTAGCGAATATAAGTAATCAATACGATTTGCCAATTAACGGACTTGACAAAATTACTTTTTAAATAAATAATTTTCGAATCGTTTCTCGTGCCACTCTTATGTTTCCGCTGATTCTATCGGAATGCATTTACAACTAAACTTTCTCGGAAGATAATTTTCTTAGTAGAACCAAAACACTCGCGAAGGATGAAGAAAGTGTTGATTTGTAAATGCTAAACATTTAAAAAATCAGTGTCGATCAGGATTTCGAACTGTTTTCATCGGTAACAATTTATTTAGAATTATACAATAATTTACAATGTCATGGGATAATAATTTCATAAAAGGTACACATAAAGGGACGATAGCAGTGCGGATAAAGCATGAAAACATAAACGAAGTACAGAACGCATATTGCATCTTGTGGAAATTAGTATTACACGAACTGAAGTACCGACTTGGCGGAAAATCAGTGGTTTTTAGCGCTCTCTGTGTTCGAGAATTGTGACTCCGTGAAATAGATTCAATCCAATATGAGGTCGGTACATAATTTTTTTGTTTAATTTACAAAGATATTTAAACAAAAATTAACATGCACAAAACTTTCAGTGACTGGTGGTTGTTAGCCTTCATTTTAATCGTAAATGACGAAGCAAGAAACATTGAGACATGAATGTAAAATCGAGGAAGGATCATCTGAGACTGAATACTTTGAACTTGTACGACGTTTCAAAATAGTTCAAAATAGGTGATCCATTTAAAAAAAATGAAGGTGATCCTGATATCTCGGAGCCATCTCCACCCAGAAAAAAAGTAATTACCGCCACCTTTATCCCCCTTGAAACTGATTATTTTTTGTCTGAACAGTTTTTCAATACGACTTTAAATTTCATAGATAATCGGATCGGTTACCTTATAAGAATCACCCTGTATATCTATCAAGGAAACCGAGGATTTAATTTTGATTGATATCCGACATATTACTCTATCCCAAAAATCGCTTACCAACTCCTGCAAAGTAGCGGTAATTTCATTGTTTTCATTTAAATTCTGTTTTAATTGTTATAAATGTTTTTATCACGTTACAGGTAATGGATAATCTACACTAATATTATAAAGAGGAAAAATTGATTGTATGTAGCGAGTATTCTCTGGAACTACCGAACCGATTCTTAGAATTTTTTAAGGAATAGGAAGTTACGATATCCTTGAGTAACGTAACATATCCACAAAGAGACACAATGGCGAAAGTTCAGTGTCCTTGTGCTTGACATCCTTATTGTTTAAAAGAATATATATATATCCATAAACGTATGGACCATCGATAGAATTTTTGCGGCGAACGAACGCAATTATTATAATTTCGTAATATTTACCCGCAAACCACGCTTCTGAATTTTCTCCTGCGATAATCCAGTGGAGGTCAGTGATAAATAAGAACCCCAGCGAATCGCTCAATTACACGCGAGGGTCGGGACAATTTCGTAACGTTCATGCCTCTTATATTTATCTTTGTCGCGATTAAAGCAATAATAAACCGCAACTGGTGGTCATCGTAATCGCGTTGCGCTAATGGAAATGAAAATTCCTATGGACAAATCTTGCAAACAAGGCGATCGATTGAAATTCGAAGACATAATTGTTTATGTTTAGTTTACTTCTGGGTTTTATTTTTGTTCGTATCGTCTTTTTTTTATCAGAGTCCAATTTTTGATATGATAAATGCGGCGTTGGTTAAGTCGTAACGTAATTTTAAACTTTTCTTAGACGACATTTTCTCTACTTTTTCCCTCATTGTTTTCTACGAAAATTTATATTATATAATTTTTTAATTTCAGGTTCTAAATATAAAGATAAAGAAGCGAAAACATAAAAGCCAGTTCACGTGGAATTGGAATACTCTGAAGTAGAAAAAGAAGCAGGAAATGTACTTTTCGTAAAAGATGATCTATCATAGGGATAGGGTTAGTGGATCTACCGACTCGCGTGTTTTGATCCAGCAAGCGACGATCAGAGAAGTTTGAGAGTCACTTCTCCAGTCATCGCGCAACAGGGTTAAGGAGAAGTTCTCCGTACTATTCCTAGATCCGGTAACCTTGACCCGTGGCAATCGAGTGTTGTATGGAAAAATTTGGTTCTAGATTATCGTCATTGTTTTGTACAAATCACCTTTGTTTCGCGTCGCATCGAGTATTTGAAGCAATTCTAAATGTTCGTAACATTGCGATTACATGCTTGCACAATTATTCTGTTATGTCGCGCTGTGGTCGCTTGTTTGTAATCAAGTTTCGTCAGTAGTACGTTGAGATAACGCGCTAGCTAAGCATCTTTGCGAGTCTTGTGCAAGCCAGCGCGTTATTGTTCGGCGTTTCTGGAACGTTGCGAGGAAAGCATCTGTTTTGGAGCAGAAATGGAACGAAGAGAGAACGGTTACCAAGTGTTTTCATACAGTTTGCGAAAGTATTGGAACGCTCGCATCTGTAACCGTTAACAAGCTGTTCTCCTATTAATAATAAACGCACTTTCCTCTCTGCAGGACGGGAGATAAAATCATTAACTGTTGCTCATCGACCGGCACTCGGGCGTAAATAGGGATCCGTTACCACGCTGAAACGCGTTAATTACACGTTTCTGTTTAGTTTATTCGACATCCGTTCGATAATAATATCGAGAGTAAACAAATTTAAATTCGACAGATGCCACGATCTCAGCGAAGCCGTGCTTTCAGCGAGTGGTTGCGACGCGTCGTTCCAATTGGTTCTCCGTTGAATACCATTGAAAGTTCCCAGGACCAGTTTTCTATTCTTTTTTCCCCCCTCTCCGCCTCCCCCGCCCACCTGACTGTATAAAGTTTCAATTAGGAAAGTTCGGTGACGTTGAAAATCTGTCCCGTGGAGTAGCGCCCTGCCGAAATTTGTTTACGACCGAAGGGCCGTAGTTCTTTGTAGACGATCAGCGAAATTATGCATCACTCGTTGCATCGCAAAGTACCCACCGATTCACAAGGGAGGACCCTCGCAGGAAACTGAATTTACAGTTTGTTCGACCACGCCACTTGCGCGTTTCGTCGTCGTGAGCCGTAATTTGCAAGTCGGTGGCCGTGGATTTTCTCTTCTTCGATGAATCACCGAAAAAGTGTTACGGAAATTTCAATGTTTAATTTTGTGAAAATTAAATGGTTCGCACAGAATCGAAGAAAAGACGGTTCAGGTACTTCCTTCAGGACCAAACTTGTGTCCAATGCAACAGCAAAGTAATAGCAAGACTTCTGGCCATGTTAGATTAGCGAAAAGCAGAGTTCTAGAGATTATACCGTGTTTTATTATCCAATTAACTGCTTTGTCGTAGGGAAGCAGTGTTGGTAAGAGAATGCACCTAATCCTTCACACGGTAATCGTGTATCGATTTCCGCAATGAGTCGTTCTTGTTGATCTTTGTACGTGTCGATTGGCTCGAAGATAACGAACAAAGAAGCGGAGTAATTTGTGATCTCATCGAAGCATTTGCTTTCTCCGAATAGTCACGATTATTTGAAGTGATTACAAACGGTCTCTTTTTAAGATGTTGGAATACTTCAAACTATCGAATACCTTGGTGTACCGAATATCAATATACATATAGTATTATATACATAGTATTCAACCGGACTACTCGATGAAATTTACTGATAGATAATTGATCCGCTAGTCAACAAACGAGGAGACCAACGTACGATAATAGTCGGTGTTAGTGGTCAATGATTAACGAGCATGGATCGTTTTCGTAGTCTATTTACGCACGAGTACTTTTGCTTTCTATAAAATCGGATTATTTACAGCCCGGATTCAGATAACAACGTTAAACGTAATCGCTGATTTAAACAATTTTTAATCGTGCATTTGTCGGGTGGAAAGCTTCTGGAATTAGCCTGATAAAATTTTGTCGCGATATCTGTAGGTGCGCGGTTTCTTCGACGAGACGTTACGCGGTTCATTAAATTTCGGTTGTTTCACGGTTGCACACGGGACAGTATCCAGCCCGAAATTCGCGTTCTCGTGAATTAATACACGCTGTCGTCGGGACGTAAATCGCGGATCGTAATCGATATTCGGGTACATTTTAGACGTTCAGCAACAACAGTTTGGTTTTACGAGAAGCCTCTCATCTTCTTATCATTCCTTTCATATCGTCCAATTAACGCGATTCTCGTGGCGGTGCTTCCAAACCACCAGTGTATTTATTCCTCGTCGTGAAAGGCGAGACGGGATTGGATCCTAACAGAATCATGGTGGTTCGTTGAGATTAAATCGCTTGAATTTGCAAGTTCGGACTAGAAAATATTTCCAAAGGTATCTCGAAGCGTGTCTCGACTGTGAAAATTAAATGCTCGTCGAGGATTCGAGGGTAGTTTTTACGTAATAACGTACGATCTAATCGACGGATCGACTTCTACGGGAGAGTGCTGTTTACCAGAGAGAAAGCCTGAAGCAAACTTCCCGCTTATTAGTCGAGCAAGGTGTACGGGTTTCACGAGGACATTGAGAGCGAGTGCTCCAATTAAGGAACTGGCGCGTCGATACCCCGAAGCCGTCTCACGTGAAAAGAACAATCGTCCAAAGTTTTTATTTCATAATCGAAAAATGAACGACTTTTTCGTCGAAAATTGATATATCTTAACTTTTAACCGTCGTCATTTTCTCACGAATTAATTTTTCAAAAATCCCACCCGATAAAGACTAAATAAACTAATATGCTATCAAAAAGTTAATTAGCTCCGAGTAGTAGTGGTTACCGCGAAATGCTTCCTTAAAAGAGCCTTCGGGATCATCGGATGTATCTATCAAAATTTTCACTATTTCTCTTTGAAAAAATTACTCGAGCCTCGTCGAAATATGCTTATCGCGCTAGACAAACCTTTGTAAAATAAAACTCGAAAGTTTCTCTTAAACAAAATTCTCAAATGTGTGTTTTGAATTCTCCTAGATAGACACAACTCCTTGAATCCTCCAGAGGTCTCAACGACAAGGATTCTGAATGCTCGATTAAAAATCGAATAGACGAGGTGTAATAATCGTATGCATTTTAAAGAAAAAAAATTTTCTCGAAGCACACGCGGTCGACGAATTAGCACGGCTCACGAGACGGCGAGGGGCGCGGCGACGACGTTATTGCCGCATGAAACAAATAACAGTGCACGGACAGCCGGTGGCAATTGGAGCATTTAGTTCGTAATGGGTTATCATCGTGCGCCCCTACCTCTCAGCGACTTTCCGGCCGTCTCGAACTCCGTGAGGATTGGAGGGAGCCGGAGTATGAGCTCGAAATGATTGGTCAGTTCGTGTGCGTACGTAATTTTTTCAGTGGCGCCGAGTTTCCGTATAAAACAGACGGCAATTCGAAGTTGCAACAGACCGAACGAAGAGTTTCGTTGAATTCACGACGACCACGGTACGCTCTACCACGCGCGGTTAACGAGTTCTTTTCCATTCTTTTCGTACGAGTTCCGCCTTAGTGCGACACTTACGACCGGTTCGATCGGGCCAATTAACGTATCGATTAGGCTGACTGAACAATGCCTTTCGAGGAACACGATGCTGTTAACAGCAACAACCATTACCAGCCGCTCAAGCGACCCACGGATAATGAATTCCTTCACACGACCGTCAAGCATCTACGGCACAGCACGTAAGTTCAATTGCCGCCAACTCGAAACTCACTCGCGATACTGCTGGCTACGAATCAGAGTCGGTCAGCTTCGTGTATTATTTTTCTGGTAATCCTTATCGCTTTTCTGCGAACTCGCGATTCATAGATTTGTCAATAATTTTGTTTGTCTATACTCACGAAAATGGTCTATACCCAACATTGATTCCGGAGGGTAGTATGTCCGTGCGTAGAATAGGTCTTGTGTTTCCTCTAGAATAAGAGTATGAATGAAAATGATACATACGGATTACATAATTATGTTTCGTAGCATGACTCGGAGTCGATGACGTGGGAAAGCATTGAGACGGAATGACAATATTTATCTAGAACTATCGTTATCGAAGAAACAAATCTTGTTGAGAAGACCATCGTCGCGATTTTGCGTTATTCTGGTATAATTGCTGTTTCAACAACGAACTTTCAGCAGAACAGGACCGAACAGTGTTCAATGAAATTCATCAAAACGGCTATTCGTTCGCAGTTGATCGCTTTCCTGCGAACCCGTTAACGTCGAAAGAGTTTGGCGTTACTTGCATACTGGCCACTTGAAACAAGTGTTACCGAACTCTCGGGTAATAAACAACACGGAAATGATAACCGGATACATATTACGCACTCTCCGGAGTGTTCATGAAACTTCCAAACGCAACTAATTGTCCGAGTCTTCTCTGGCTCTCGTTGTACTTCATTTTCGTGCGTTATTCCCGCGTTTCTGTATCGAGTTGCCTGGCTAACTGCGAAAGTTAACGGTCTACTATCGAGTTATCACGCGTGTAACGATATTTACGACCCACAAGTTTCGTCCAAGTCGAATGGAAGTACTTGGAACTTTTCGAATTCTCGATCATTGCGAATACTATATTATCGAAGCATCGTTAAGAAAGTCAAAGCAGACAGAAGCGAATTAATTATAATGATTAATTATTTGATTAAACTCTGTTGGTCCCCAGAGAAAATGCGTGAATGAAATAAAAGCAGGACAACGAAACGATGTGTATAAACACGACCACTGGACAATAACAAACGCTAACGTCTCTGTGACCCAACAACGATAGGGGGAGAAAGAAGTGACATGACCGCCGGTTTATCATCGCCTGTCGACCAATTTCTTTGCTGTTTCGTAATCCATTATATCACTACATCATTATCACCAACGACGCTCCGGGAGTTGATTCGAGGCGACAAATGCATCGATTTGTCGCCAAGACGAGCGCGATATTTTATCGCCCTTTGTTGTCATCAAAGTGAACTAGAAGGTCGTTTCAATCCTACGAGAAGACTATATTAATCGTTGAATTCGATCGACGCGGATTTCTCGAGAACGACGTACGTAGAGTGCCTTACGAATACATCGAAAGATTGGTCTGTTAATTGCTACATAACTGGGATTCGCGTTTACGATACTTTGCAGATAATCTTACGTATAACGAAGCAACGTGCCATTATCGATATTACAGGGTTTTCCGGTTAGATCGTTATTTTGAAACACGGTACATCGCGAGGCGTTTTTTTCGCGCGGAGTAATCGTAGCCACGAGATGCTGCGAAAATTGCGGCGTAAATCAAACGCACAGAAGAGTTTCTGATTTAATTACGATTCCCCGCGTTCGCTCTATCGATCGTCTTTTTATGTCGGTGTTACACACCCCATTTCGTTTGCCTGGGATGAATTTTTACCCGATACATTTAATATTTACCGCGCACTTCGCTTCGACTCTTCCCCCCCCTCCCCCTCCCCCTCCCCCGCCGCACCTCTCGCCGCCCCTGGTCTACCGTTCGCACTCGAATCGGCGCATAGAAATCCGAGTGACATTAAACTTTTTGCAAGAACGGAGAAACTTTCGCTTCAAACGTGCGGCGCTCGATATTCTCCCGTACCCCGGAGACTTTCTGCCAGGGCTCTTATCCACTTCGGGAAACGCGCGATGAGAAAATGGGACGCATACCTGAAAGCAGTACTTCATTCAGCCGGTCGAATCGAAACGTCGCCGTTTAGTGGCGGAAATTTTCATTTTTTAGTTATACCTAACGAGTACATTTACCATATTAAAAATGAAAACAGAAATGAACATGTTGGATTAAAAAATCAGTTATTACCATCTTTAACGCTCATTTTTACCTATTCCGTTTTTCACAAGGCTTTACGCAAATCGTTTATATTTTTCGTCAACTTACGTAAGTTTCTGAATTAATTTTAGTAAATCGGTATCGCCTATTAAGGCATTACTTCGATAATAGAAATCTGATAAGAAATGTCCGAAACCTAGTGCTAAGAATCCACGTTATTCGTTTCTTTTAGGGAAGGTTCACCGCTCTCGTCGCACGAGAGTAAAACGTTAATCGCAAAGGGCGTTTATCGAAATACATTAAAACAAACGATACTAAGACAAAACAAAACGAGACATCTTCCCACGAAATCTTTCTGTTCTCCGAGTAAAATTTTGTTCGGAATAAAATGCCACGAAGTTGCGCATCGACCCGATAATAACCTCGCGCGATAGCGCGATCCAGAGTTTTTCGAGGACTTTGGAGCGAAAAGAAGTCGGAGGGAAGTCGTGATGCAGGATATCTTGGACGAGAAGAACGCCTCGACCTTTTCCACGGAAAACGCGAAACGTTTCGAGTGTCTCTTGATGCGCCGTTTCGTATCGGTGAATCGTTGCAGTAACAACGACACGAAGTGTCACGGAACGATTAAATCCGAAGAAGGGGACGCTCCCAAGCGTTTGGACCGCGGCGTGCATTCGCATTCGAGATTAGAGCCGCCGATATTCTAGCCAGATTCGCGGAGACCGTCATTGAATCCTCGCGATGCCTCGGAGCGATGCGCATTCACGTCGTTATAATAATCGTCGACCTCGCATTTGCCATTCATAACGGAGACCGTACAATCCCGTTTTACGATGGAGCATCCGCGAATGCGGTTGGTCTAATGACGTTTGGCATACCCGCGGCTATATCAAAGCTTCTCCGCGAGACGCTCGCCCGAACCGATTCTCAGACGCGCGTCTGAAAGCGACGCGGTTCGGACTGACTGGATCGGCGACGGGAATGCATATTCAAACGTACTCGATGGAGTCATTGTTCGACGTCTCTTATGATACGATTCAGAGATCGTTCTTCTCTCCGACACCTCTCCTTTGCGAGTGTGTTCCAAACGAATCGACGAAGTCGTCCGTGGATCGCGACCTAGGATCGAGAAATTGTCGATGAAATCTGTTTTTTCGGACCGAGCGAAACGGGAACTATCGAAACAATACGATACCGATGGAGGAAATCAATGTGCGGGCATGGAGGGTTCGAGTGAAATATGTATAGAAGCGTAAGTAATTCTCGATTACGTCACACGTAGCATTACGCCCCAGGGTTAGCTTATTCGCTCAGATGCACGGAAACTCCGCGTATGCATCTGTGCGTAGAGCCGGTCTCTAAGCGAGCGAGCAAGCGCATTCTGCATTCGTGCACGCGTGACTGCATACGCGGTAGATGAGTTGCGCCACGGGACGTGCGCGCGTATTTCGATGCATGATTTGTGATACCTCCGAATCCTACGGTTCGGCTTAAATCCGCTATTTGAGTCTGTTAGTAGTTTAACAGGTAACTGCACCGTTTTGTGGCAGTTTCACGGTGGAATTATGTTGACGGACCGATCGCACAGAACCGCGAGTTCCTGCGTCATTGACGCAATTTTATAATTTTAACAAATTAAAAAATTCAATGCTACGACAAATGTTAAATTATCCAATCTTCGACAGTCTCGAGAAAAAATTTTAACTTGGGCGTGTTTTAATCTGGCAGCCGACGTGTTAAAGAAGATATGCGTTCGATCGATCATTTCAACGAGATCGAATCAACCTTCCCTTATCGGAGGAATGTATCAGCAATGGCTTTATTCGTTATATATGTCACTTTTTTCAGATACTCGTTCGAGACTCTGCAGGAATCGGCGCAGTACCTTCTAGATCGCGTCAAAATTAGACCAAAAATTGGAATAATATGCGGCTCGGGAATAGGTTCGTGATTTTTGTACTATCAACCGCTTCGGTGGACTGCACGTTTTTTACGTGATGTAATAGTTGGCGTGGGGGCTTGGCGCTTATTGTCCGAGTGAATGTTTTGTCTATTTTCGAATAGGATCAAATGAGCAAAGCGAGTTGTGTCCAGGTTCTCTAGCGGACGCCCTCGAGGACAAGCAGTTCTTCCCTTACGAGGAAATCCCACATTTCCCTGCATCCACTGTCAAGGGTCATACGGGTCAGATGGTCTTTGGCTATCTCCAGGGTACGCCGATCATGTGTATGCAGGGGAGGTTTCATTATTACGAAGGCTATCCTCTCTGGAAGGTACGCACGCAGCGATTGCGAACTTCTTTTTTAAATATACATGCGAAAACGAAGTATAAATATCCTTATCGCATGGACGTAAGGTAAGATTTATCTATATTTCTGTCTTTAATCATATCATAATCTTATTATCGATGAAAACTGATCGCATCGTCGTTCATTAACACTAAATCTACCGATGCGACGTTTTATTTGTACCTACTTTTATCGTGATCAGACAAATAGTTAGTTTTAACCCTTTAACCTATTAACCCTTTAACCTATTAACCCTTTAATCTATTAACCCTATTTAACCCTTTTACCCAGAATTTTATATCTGATTATGCTATTCACGATCCTATAGTAAATCGTATGTAAGAACCATATACAAAAGTTTGTAAACGGTCATTTGATCTGTCACGATAGGTTTAGTGTTAATTTATACTTCATGGGTAAGATACAAAATTTGCCTAGTCTGTGTATTGAATTTTTATCGAAACACCAAGTTACTTACATATTGTTCTCTCTTTTTCACGTCCAGTGCTCGATGCCGGTAAGAGTCATGAAGCTCGTGGGCGTGACCCATCTGATTGCGACAAACGCGGCAGGAGGTCTAAATCCTACGTACAAGGTTGGCGACATTATGATGGTGAAGGATCACGTGAACATGATGGGTTTTGCGGGGAATAATCCACTCCAAGGACCCAACGATGACAGGTACCTTTCTTCTTGCTCCTGTGCGTTATAAAACAGTTCTCCCTTTACCTCGTCGGCGTCACCCATCGAACGCTCCTCGAGAAAAGATTAACGAAACTTTATTCAATTTATTTGTTCATCCTTCTTCTCAACCTATTTTCTTTCCTTTCGTTTCACCATGCTCATATCATAGAAGCGCAAAGCGATGAAAGCGTTGCTTCGACCAGGTGGAAATTAGCGTAACGTCGAAGCTTCGATAACGTCGAAGCAAGGAACAGAAGGGAGTATTCGAGTGCGACGGATCGAAAGAGTGTAAAAAAAAAAAAGGAAGGAAAACGAATCGGTCGCGAGATTCACGGGCGTGAACGGCAATGAATTCGAATCCGCTTCCACTCGACAAAGGCTTTCGAGCTCGTTTCCGGAAGGAAAGTCGTCGACGGCGTCCGCTCGCGAATCGCGAAGCTCGACGACGCCGACGTTCCGAGAGAGTTAGCCCCGAAGACAAGGGTGGAACTGCACGGGTTCGTTGGAGCCGCGGAACGAATAAAATAAATCTATTCCATCGGTACAAACCCTTGAATCGGATTGATGAACTATTTACTCGACGGCATAAAGAATCTGATTGACGTATTTACGCAAGAATTTCCCTCCAGCTTTTCGCTTTTTTCTTTTCTTTTCTTTTTTTTTTCGTTCTTCCGTATCTGCTATCCCGTTTCGTTCGTTTTCAGTCGGGCTTTCGTTGACCTTTTATCTGGCAACCCGCAAAAGTTGGCTTCTTGATTGTCCTCGCCCTCTTTTATCGTTAACAACCCTCGATATTAACACAGTTACGTCTGACGTTTTCCCGGAAGGATTCAGAGTTTCACTTGGACAAAGTTTTCGAGCGTTTTGTTACTCTGTTTTTATGCTAGGCGCGTTAGGGTAAAATCCTTCTTGAAAGAAGGATCATTTACGGGAGCCTTTTGGCATGTTGTCTTTCAGATTCGGTCCTAGGTTTCCACCGATGAACAAAGCCTACAGTAACACGCTCCTAGACATAGGCCAACAAGTAGCAACGGAGATGGGTATCGACGATATCGTGCATAAAGGCGTGTACACGTGCCTGGGCGGACCGAATTTCGAGACCGTGGCGGAATTGAAGATGTTGAGGATGGTCGGCGTCGACGCTGTCGGTTAGTACGAAAAACTCGTTGTATTGCGAAATATACCATATTATGTACGAAAATATTGTCTGATACAGGGACATTACATCTACGGGGCCCTGAATTCGACTTTTTCGGCTAAAGTAAATTCTCCGTAGCTTCTAATTGGTTTTCTACCAATTCTTGTACGAATGAATAAATTCCACGATGTAAAGGATTGAAAAGCCTATAAATAGGCTTATATCTAACTATATTTTAAGGTATGTCCACCGTCCACGAAGTGATCACCGCCAGACACTGCGACTTGACCGTATTCGCCTTCAGCTTGATCACGAATCAATGCATCATGGAGTACGAGGATCACAAGGAAACGAATCACGAGGAGGTGATGGATGTGGGAAAGCTGAGGCAATCGTTGCTCCAGGAGTACGTGTCGCGTATCGTGATACGCCTTCGGGACATGCTGAACTTAGAAACGAAATGATTCGAGCAATTTACCCGTTCGCGTTAAGGAGAACACTTCGCTCGTCGTTCCACGAGACGTTCCTGAAATCGTTCGCATCGCACGGCTGGCTACATTCACCCATTCCCAATGAGGGAACGACGTGGATGAACGTGCACGCGATTCCTGAAGGAACGTTGCCGCAATGACAACGGTAGATCCATCCGACGAATCGCGGGATCCACGAAAGGCGAACGTCTGGAAATTCGAGGAGATGGACGACAAAATTCTTGATCAGCGTTCGCCGATTCGCATCAGCGATAGTTGATTAATTCTCTTCCTTCGCATGGTACCTTCGTCCGTCGTTTATATTGTTTCGTTATCCATTAATTACGTGCAACTGCTGTTAGTATTATTGTAACTACGATCGTTGTAATAATTTATACGCTAAAAGGGTTTTAATTGCCCGCAAATAAATCAACGAATAATCAGTACTGAGTAATCGGTAATGAAAATTAACTCGATTACTCGTGAAAAATGACAACTGATCGCGGATCGCGTACGTAGTCGACGATTAACGATTAATCGGACAACTGCGAGTGATTATTACGAAAGTAATCACTGTCCAACTTCGATTCCCACGCACAACTCGAGGATTATCTTCGATTGCGTTCGGATCACCGTGGCGGGGATAGTATTTCATTTAACGCGCGAACGCCGATGCATTTCTCTCGGGAACTTGCGACTTTCATCCTCTGGGATATTTTTCCCCGCGCAGAAAGAGAAAGGGAGGGGGAAGGGTTGGAAAGGCACCCTGTATCGAGCGATGCCATCAGGTCGCGACTATTTGATATACGTCGCCGTGTCTAGAAGTCCTGGTCGCAAAATCGCTACAAACTATGTAGTTCCGACTATCGTCCCTCAATCCCCCTCTATTCCTTGCATCCGTCTTTTGTCGCGAACGATAAGCGAGATCAAATTAAATCGGTATTCAACGGTATCTCGCTCGACGAAGTCTTCATTTATCAACGGAGCATTCAAAGGTCTTTTTAATTATATCAGCCCGTTTCTCGGACCTTTACGTTTCCTTGCATAAGGTAATTTTGCACGCGTACACGAAGAACGTTCTTCGTCCATAGAATATCTCTGGACCAGTTTATCGGTGCTGCTTTCATGAAATTCTAAGATTTATTCCAACAGTTCCTTACCAGCTTTTCATGCAGCTGCTCGAAAGCTTTAAATTTTTTATAAAATTCTTTTACGCGAGGAACAGATCATAGCGGAGATGAGCAATATTTCGACGAAAAACAAAACTAACTCGTACGCAAACACCCTTCTGGAATTATAGAGATGTTCGAGTTGGATGTCTGACGTGTGCGTGAAACATCTGATCTCAATTGATTCGTTACACGTCCCTAGAGACCTCCTCGGGTTTAAGAAGAGGGAGCGAGCGGTTAAGGGACGAAGGGGTTGGTCGACGCCTCCTCTCTGCGGCACCCTCGTCGATTTTCCTCTCTCGCTTCGTTACCTTCATCTCGTTTCCGCGCTCTTCCATCGCTAATGCATCGGTGTTCGGCTTCGATAAATCTCGAGCAGCGAGGTACCATACTGCAGCTGGCCCTTTCTCTGTCTTCGTTTTCCGCCGCGGTTGCTCCCTTCGTATTACCATCCTCTTCGATGAAATAGTGACTAGACGTCGGAAAAGAAACTTCCTCCTTCGGCTCGATCCTCTTGAGAAGCTGACGCGTATTTCACCGCGAGAAGAAGCACGGAAACATCGTTAGGAAATCGTTAATTATGGTTCATTGCTTTGTTTGATTATCGATTAAGACACATGTACAAATAACCTAAATGTAATCTCATTTTGGAACGATAAATTAAGATTTTAGCGATAGGTAATAATAGCAAGGATTACGAGCAGTGATCGCTGCCCAACTCTACCACCAAATTTCGAGGTTTATTCATATAATTTCTATAAATTATTCTTCCTTGTAAATAACTCTCTACGTACGTGTTTATTTCAGTGACTTTAATAAAAAATCGATTTAACGACGAAACGGGTCAATGTTCGAACGCTGTTGTCGAAATTAATATTGGATGTGATAGAATCGAATCAATTTTTGTAGACGGCACCGGCGCGAGTAACTGGCCTGAGTTTGATAATCGATTCGCTGGATGTATCGATTAGTGCCACACTTTCCGGATAAGTCACAAGTATTGAATCCGTGAAGCGACGCGTACATTTCCCGTGGAAAATGTTCCATGACTTGCGATGTAATTCGTGGCTCCTCCCTTGCCTTTTGATTGCATTTGTACTCGTTACATTGTCAAAATACACCGCTACATCAAACCACACGTCGAAGCCTAATTAAATCTTCTTTGTTCGACGATAGAGCGGTGAAAGGTTGGATACGTTTTCTATGGGCCGGGCTGACTCGATCAGTTGAGTCGATTTGTTCTTAACCCCAAGTGCCGGGCATGATGCAAAGTATGTATTCGTCGAGGTGCTCAAAAGTTCACGCTTCGATTCACGTATTCATAATTTAACAGCTCGACCTCGATTTCCGTCTGACGAGTGTTGCAGGGTACTCGAAGTCACTCGTAACGACGATCTCTCTGACTTGCCTACCCTCAGGGGCTGTAGCTATATGATTGTAGCTACAGTACGGGATTAGCAACCTCGAGGTACCCGAGCTAGAGGGGAGCCAGTGAGCCCCAACATCATCCCTAATGGAGATGTTAGAGAATTGCGAAAAGAAACATGTAAGCGAAGTAACGTAAATGAAGAATTAAATGAACGTAAGGAACGAACAAACGCAAGACTGGTACATAGTCGAGTTATACGATTTTTCATTCTTGAAAATAAAACTCACTCGCTCTCTCTGGCTTATCCAAATTAACCATAGAATGGAGCCAGGCGCTACGTCGCGAAAAACGACATTACTTGCGAGATGATCGTACGAAAGTAAAGCTTAATGTTAATAATGGAAGAATAGGTAAACTGCAAGCACAAAAATCAAGTCGTAGAGATGCACGAGGTCTTCCGGGCTCACCTCGAATCGGATTCTAACCAGTAAATCTACGTTCGCAACTACACGTGCCATCTTTTGGAATGGGGTAGTTCCTGAACGTCTCCGCAAGACCGGTGCATTTCGATTTGAAAGGGGATACGCTCGGGCACGTTCCGTATGGCATTCACGGCGGGGCGAAACGAAGGCCGACTCGGGGCTTCCCCTGTCCGTATATTTCAACGTTCGAATAGAAACTGTTCGGAGGATCAGTTATTGATATTTTCTGAAACGGCAGATAAAACTTTTTCCCGTGCCGTCTAGCGCGAAGCTGTCGTATATCTTTCGTTTACCGACGCCTCCGGAGGACAGCAATACCATAATCGAGATATGGAAACCGGGATGGGTGGCGAGGGGGTGAGGAGGGATGATGTATACTCGGTCTTCCGTTTCTCGCGGATTATTTCTACGCGATAATGTTCGGAAAGGAAAGAAGTCGGGTACTCTTAAGTGGGAACATCACTGCGATGGGTTAAAAACGTTAAAAACTGGCAAGAACAATGAAGGCCGAAGAATATGTTATTAAAACTTCAGTCGAGGTGTTCTCGAAACGACTTTTTTCAAACTGATGCACGCTATAAAGTTTGTATAAATACAGTTCAATGTATCCTTAATAACATATTCCTCCTTTTAATCAAAAGATAATTAGTTAATTCAAAGAGAAGAATTATAAAAATTAGCAATTTATCAACCCTTCTGAGCGGTGTTCCACCTTGAGAGGAAGGATGAGCACAAAATGAAACTCGGGGCGGACGTCTCTGATTATTTCAGAGAATAAGACCGATAACGTGATCCCGTTTTATATCTTTACAAGTTCCTCTCTTTTCAGGGTCTAGACTTTCTTGACGTTCCCGTGAAACGAGACGCTTAACGTGATTGCGTTGCAATACGCCGAACGAGCAAAAACTTTTCGTCCCTACGAATGGAAACGTACAAGAAAGATGGAATAAATGATAGGCCGTTAACGATACGCCCGGGGTATCCTTTTCGCCGTTCGTTTCGTTAGAGGCAAAGCAAAACAGGATGGATATCTTTATGCAACGGGCTTCGCCGTTTCTCCTTTTTATTCGTGCGATAGATTAATGATTACGCTTATCTTCGAGAAAATCGATGAATACTACGAATACTACGAATACTCGAAGCTCCATTTGGCTTTCAAATAAAAATTAATGGCACAAGGAAGCGAATGGCTGTCAAATATTATTTAAAAAAAAAAAAGAAACATTTAACACGTTGGTCGCTACGTCATCCAAATATGGGTGACGGTACTTTTCATTGAAAGATTAAAAAAATTCATTCTAAACATTAAGCATCAAAGTGAATTTGAACGAATCACTCGAATCTCGATGAAGTTACAGAAATAAATACCGCGACAAGCGTTTGATTATGCAAAGGAACCTATTCTTCCAACGATGGAAATCGATGTTATTTCGAAACGCAGGAAATACAAAAGTTACAACATACTCGATACTCGATTTCCCGATAATTACGTTAGAAAAATGCGTTCAAGACGTATTCGTGTACTTGGATAGCTTCGTACGTGGCCCCTTTTAATTAAATTAGGCGTGCGTCGATAAAGGTGAGCGCGTTCGATGCTTCGATACGTGGCCAAGGGTGGCGCCAACGTCGTTCCCACCCCTCGCGTCTCGCAACCAGCGCCGCTTCCCATCGTTCGCGTTAGGTCCATCGGGCCTGACGAGTCGCTAGTCGAGTTAGTACGACTCGTGACGTCGCGGATCGTGGTTGCTTGGTACTTTGGTGTTCGCGGTGTTTCGTCGGCGATGTGACCGGTCCGGAAAGTGACGTGCGCTTCTTCGTCTACCTTAACGTGCTCCAAAAGGCTAGTAGATTAATCGGTACGCCGGCTGTTCCGAAATTGAAACGTATCTGAACGTGAGTAAACGCGGAACCGTGTCGCGGCGTGCCCTGCGTCCTTCTAAGGATTTCGAGTAGATTCTGAACGTTTCGTTGTCCCGCGTAACAACGTTTCATCGATACTGGATGCTCGTCGATGTCGTTGCGACGTCTTAACTCTGGCGTCAAGGAATCGTCGCTTCTGGCTTATGGGTGGTTGGTAACCGTGAATCAAGGGACGCGATCGGTCGTGATCGGTGTTTATTCGAGTGAGGATATTGGCGTTAACGGCGCCAGTTGGGTCCTGGGGAGCCAACTAATTAATAGTCCGCGTTACGTTTGACGTGACTGTCATTCGTCCGGAGTCGCTGGACGAAGGACGTGAGAGTTTTCGAAAACACGATAAACGCGTGCCGATTTACGATCGACGCGCGCGCGCGAGTGATCCGAGAGCGATCGGTAATTGGAGTGTGAAAGAATTCACGTCGATTCCTTACCGGCGAAAGTGAGCTACGTTTTGGAGTAGGAGCGGAGAGTGGTATACGATTGAAACGTAAACGCCAGGAGTAACCACATCGGTGCGTGGCTCCGATCGAGGACGCAAGGAAGATCAGGAAAACATGTCGAGGCTGCTGAAAGGCGAACCGACGGGCGGTTATGTCATTGACTCTGACGAGGATCGTCGAATGTATTAACCGATGACGCGTAGCGTGGTGTAATAGAAGAGCGAAACGGTGGCGGAGGACTAGCACTGGACGCGCACGGGAATTCATCGAGGGAACGGATCGTCTTCCGATTTAGCCGTAGAAAGAAAAGCAGGCCAGGCGTCGTGCCTCCCACTGCCTACCGGAAGTCATATGCCCATACACGCGCGGAAAACGGTAAATCATCCTAGAGGCGAACGCTTCTGACGAACGCACGCGTTTATTTTACGTTGGATCCCGAAGCACGCCCGCTCCTCCACCTCGATTCGTTTTCTTTTGCTTGGTTCATCTCGGTGCCTTGATTCTTTCGTTTCTTCCCGAGATCCATCGACAAGGTAAACATTTCTTCTTATTTTCCTGCGCCAAAGGTCCGATTTCGCGCCACGCAAAGTCGAGCTTTACGATATCGTCGCGTCGAAAACTTGATTATGGCGTTGTAGTGGTATTCTAACCTCAAATATCGCGTTCAGTTGTTATACATTTTCCTTGATTTTTTTTTTTTATGGTGTTCTATACAAGTGTTTATATAATGTACACGAATGTATATAAAATTGCCTATTTATCGACGGTGATGCCTAAAAGACGTGATTTCGTGTTACGCGAAAACAGACCTTTGTAAACTGTTAAGTATCCTTTGAATACGTACAAATGTTGTTGTTTCCGAAAGTTTGAGATTGAGTTAGCTTGCGAAACTCGCGTACATTTATTTTCCTTTTCAGCACGACCGAGTATAAACGATTTACGTAAGACGAACGAATTTCTTCGAAAACTCTATACGTTTCTTTGATCGAATTTCAAGCATAAGTGCGAATATGGCGTCATTCTTAAGGGGGTGTTCTGGCTTAGATAGCTGAAATATAGTCGATATTCAGGAATTTCTTTTGTACAAATGAAAAGGAATGTGAAAACGGAGTCGATCGCATAATATTAAGCAATGGCGAAACGGTTTATTTATTTTCTTTTTCATTGGGAATTTGGCAATGAAAAAATCGAATTTTTCCAATACTTTTTCGTTTATTTTTGCAATTAGTCGAGGAATAAGTTTATGAGCTACGGATTATTTGAAAAGGGAGAATGAAAATTATATATAATAACAATACTTTTTTTTTGTAAACAGCAAATTTAATATCACTTTTTATTATCAAAATAATAACCCCGATTACACATTTGCATTAAATCTTGGTAACCAGAGCAAAACGTTTTAAATTTGTCTGGCAGTGAACGAGTTAAATGCTCCGAAGATTCCAAAAGTACAATTTTTGAATCGAGTCGGAGTACACCCTAAATTTAATCTATATTTTACGCAGCATTTGCGCGTTAATTGTCGTCGATAAGCGCGGTAAGAATGAAATCGAAGCAAAGAAAAAATTTGCGACAACGTTCCTCGCGAATACGAAAAGTCGACGGAAGTCGCGACGCAAAGTGCGAAACGTTACCGTGAGATTTTCAATTTCTCTTGTTTCAAACTCGTTCCTCGAGACTCACCGTCCCGTTGCATTCCCTAGATTCGTGCAACTCCAATTTCAGCTATTGCCCCGCGGTGGTTTCTCGAACGGCAGATCTAGTAGAAACATGCTCGAATCGCGCACCAAATTCCAACTTTGTCGTCTTATCTCGGCCACTCTGCCATCTTAAACCACCGCGTGATGCATCGTAGTACGAAATAACGAATTCTCCGTCGGTGGTGTTTTGGCGACTTTATTGTGCCAATCTTTGTAGTTCATCATTCTCGAGTCGCACAACGTGACGATTGTATGAGCGTCGAGGACAAAATTCATAACTTCCAGGCTAATCAATGTTCGACTTAAGACTCTTAAAACTTTTTTAGAGAGAATATAAAAGTACATCTTCTAACGCATACAAACATGTACAGTTTCATTCAAAGGATCGAGATCCCTTTGATTTTTAATTCGATAAAAAGGTTTTTCACCACGAATCCCAATATCCGAATATGGGTTCAGTTTACGGGGTTGGATCGTGAAAAGGAGTTTATTTTATTTAGACCTACGAGTATATTCTTGATATTTTTGACTATACCGAACATTTCTCATCCCAGATTCATGATTAACACGTCGATCGACACGTTATCCATATATGACTGGCAGTGTTTTTCACTAAAGAACGATCAAAATTAATTCTGAAATAAATGTTCGATTATGTAGTCTCCAATAGTCCACACACACAGAGTGACAAGTCTTTGTAAAGTAATAGTATATTTCTCGATTCGCTTGGGTTACGAATTGTCCTGTGACGAAATTCATCTGTATTCGCTCCAAGCAATGTTATATTAATTTTGAATATTCGGATATTAACATAATGTTCGTCTGCGGATCGGGTCTGCTGGGACGCGTGTATACGGCACTGTCGTGCCCTCGCAAAAACCAATAACCTCGGCAAACGTCGGGCGCCGGTTGTTTATGGCCTAAAAGAGAGAACAAGAGTAGGAAAGGAAGAGAAGGATGAAATGCGAAGGTGGCACTAGAGTTTTGTACCTTTGACTACGCATCGATATCCCTAGGAACCCTCCGAATGATTACTACACGGTAAATTCACGGTGAAAAATTGGGGACGAATCGCGAGAATTTATGAATCTATATACTTTAATATTTGATCATTACTAGACTGGAGATGTTTATGCAAATCTATATTTTCACAGATACAGAAAAAGAATTGAAACTTTTGAATTGAAAAGTATGTTCTAATCGATGTAACATGTATTATAAATTTTCTCGAGTCTTCATCTGGCATAAATGCATAAGCATCCGCAGTCTAGCTACGAGTATGAGTAATGGATTAGATTGCGGATATTTTTATATTTAAATATACAAGGATGTGTACAAATGCATAGATGTACAGACAAACCATGCTTTAAGTTCCTACTCTTTTATTTCTGTATATAACAATATTAATTTGCACGAATATCAGCAGTGTACACGCCAAAAAAATTAAACATTTCTATTAATGAAAAAAAAACAAAACAATAATGAGTTCTGTCAAGTCAGATTTTCAGGTGACATCGTCGAATTTTGTGCCACTGAAAATTTAATTTTATCGTTAATATCGCAAAAGTTATACGAGAGCAACCAATTGGGAGTCCGACTTGGGTCACTTTCCTCTACGTAGCGCACAAAGAGCACGACGCACGCGTGCTTGGCGTGGGTGGCGAGACTAATTTCCAGAGACAAACACTTTAATTATAACCTTCCCGCGCGGCTACGTGTCCCGCGATCGCGATATCGACGCTTTTATTAAACGCGGGCACCTTCTGTGATATGCTAACGATATTATCCGATTAACGGGTAGCGTGCGACCGCGCGGACTGTCTGAAGTTTCATAATATCCAGAACTGTTGTGCTCCTCCGATGATCCTATTCTTTTTCGCACACGTGCAGTCCTCCAATGGACGCTTCGGAGTGCTTTGGAGCGTTGAATGCGAGTGTATTAGTGGTAAAGGTGCGGAGGTAAAACGAGTTTGAGCGTTGGGCTCTAGGACACCTGCTTATGCATATGAATTTTCGAGTTAGTATTTCAATAGTTTTATTCATTTATTTCGCTCGATGGTAGGGGTAACCCATTATTATGCAAATGATGCAAAGGTGTACGGATGTAGTAGTCGAAGTAGTTACCGTTTTATCTACAGGTTTATTTAGAAAGAGGTTGCACTTTACAAAGGAACTTCCTGCGAGGGACACTCGCAAAGTTTTACGTTTCTATAGTTTGTGATAGAATTTCATTGAAATGTCGGATTAATTCAGGAAAATTGAAGAAACATACCGATACAATTCTTCGAGTAACTCTGGCTTCTTCCAGATAACAATAAGTGAGCCAATAAGCATGCCGGTATCGTGATTGTCATTTGACGGTTTCCTTTCTCTTTTTAGTTGTACCACAACTAGTGGTCTGGCTTTCCTACTATATCTACAATGTATAATATCTCTATGGTGCTCCGACATCGTCAATTTTATCAGCGTTAGGCCCGCGTAAGAACGGTATCGCGTGTCGACGCCTCGACCTTCGCGAAAGGTGTCTATCATCGTATATTGTACGTACATCGTCGCCAGTAATGATCGCCGAGGTCAATACGTGCACACCGTCTGCACGGGCCATCGGCTCGCAGACGTATTCGGTTACAGACGTCCACCCGGTGAACGCTCGCGAATGCAAGATTGTGTTTCTCGGATCGCTTGTATAACTCCAGATACCGTACCGAATCAACAAGTATCGTGTTGTCGATACGTAACGCGGATCGATAAGGGAAGGTGTGGGAGTCGAGGATGGTCGGAGGAAATTTCGTACGACGATAGAACGGAATTAAGAATCGCGGATGTCGCGCGAGTACGACCATAAAAATCGATTCAGAAGCGACGGAAGGCACGGCGAACGATTGCCATTCGATGGAAATTGAAAAGTTGCGAGTATCGGTCAATTTCGCGTGGCGGTCGCGTCGAAAGGTTAATTCAATTATCGAGCCGCTAAACGATGTCTCCTTGGTTCCGCTGCGTCGCGTGCTCCGTTCCAAGGTACATTCGAATCTAATCGCAATTGTGTGGCGTTAACACGTCAAGTACGTGGCTTTGAGATTTTCCGACATTCGTCTTAAAAATAGATGCATAAAAAAAACCTCCAAAAGGGAAGTTTGCATCCCGTAAATTTGGTCTTATCGTCGGTTAGCTTCCCCCACACGTGTAGCGTCGGACACGCGGCACGCGTGCGCGTACCGGGGTGGAAAAACATTGGCTGCACTTTCCGCATCGTCGTCTCGTCGATCCCCGTACGTGTCACGTAGGTAGCTAGCGTACGTACATCCCGATTCGAGTTTCGGGAATAATGGCGGCATCGCGTCCTGCCGTCGATTCATTTTTACCCAATTTCACGCACCGGTACACCGACCCCCTTCCGCAGGATCCCGCTCTACTCCACCCCCGTGTCCCGAAATCGTCTCTCCTCTTCCGTTTTGTCGCACAGTGGACAAATCCGTCGATCTGGTTGGACGAAAGTTCGAACGAAGAATTTTTTAATATTTATTGGTTGCCACGTTCAATTTTGTATCGAACACGCAAAGTTGAACACTAAATGGACCAGTATCTCACATTTTGTGCAAATTTGAGTACGTTGCAGTTTTCGGCGATACTTAAACGTATCATGAAAGATTTTTCAAAATTCCACAAAATTAGGGATTTTATAAGCGTTTGAAAATCAGTTTTGTTCATACATTCACGTAAACTCGAATTAATCTGTTCAGTTCATTGATTACTGGTCACTGTGCATTCGGGGATGAAACAAAAATACTACGTTGTCGCCTTGTTTTTTTTTTTTAAAGATTCCTCTACCATTCCTGTACCGAATCCAACGGTAAAAACCTCTGATATCGAAATTTAATTTTGGGGTTTCGGCCAGTTTTCCGGATAAAGAACCACCGTACGTCGATCCGAGTTTTGTCCGTTCGTTTCTCTGTTTCCTTTTGGCACGCGCGCGTTACGGAGCGCGATGCTTCCGTGTCGAAAACCGCGCGTTCTACCCTTAATTTTCATCGCACGAGAACGCGTGCTGTTTTTGGCACTGCGGTTTATTTCCGCGGTGGACACCATGGCGTACGTGTAATGCGTTTTCCAATTGCGCGCCAGCGGATCCGCAACCCTCCTCTCGCAACCCCTGCGTGCATTGCCGCATCCCTCTGCCTCATCGTTGCACCCGATAGAAATTTACCCGGCGCGTACGGGCCGAACGTGTTCACGCGTGCACGCACCGTACCGCACCACATCCTGCTCGCCTTTGTACCGCTCGGAATGAACGCCCGCGCGTCCGCATTTTAATGCACTTTGCGTAAATTCATTTCAGCCCCGGAATAACGTTCACCTCGTTCAGTTCAACTCGGTTGTCTATGACTCCGCCTCTAATGGCTCTTCGTTCGCGAACGCGAATTTTTCTCGCTTTTGTGTCGGTTGTTGTTGTCAACGACTCCACTCAGTGACACGGTTAACGGATAACGCGTTCACCGTTACGAGGTGACGAGAATCGCGGGGCGATTGCAGTGATTGGTACAGCGGCTCTGTTCCGATGGATGCACTCTTGTTCATAAGTATATGGACGGTTTTTTTTTAATTGAAATAGTTTAAATTATTAAACGTTTTTAACTACACATTGGAAATGAGATGTAGTGATCACAGATTTTATAGCGATGAGTGGCAGAGTATATCAAGTATTAATTGTTACCTATTGTTGGGATAACATTTAATGCTCTCATCGTTACATGAATTATAATTGTCCAGGTATTTATGGACGAGGGTGTGTATCCTTTTTGTTTTGGGTATTCCTAACTTCCTTAATTTTTCGAATCCAACAAAACTCCTTGGTGGACGTATTTTTTTAAAAATTTACACTTTGAGAAAACGCCTCCAAAAAATAGATTTCTTTAGTTTTAGACAGTCCTAGACTAGAATAGCTCCTCGGAGTGTTCGATAGTAGATAGAAAGATTGATTTCATAGTCTCGCTATTGCGATCGGATAGCGAAGGATTTTAGCCCGACTCATTCGGCTCCCGTCGCATACATGTCGTAATGAGATTTAGTTGCAACGCGATATCTCCGCTGTAATTGTAGCGGCTAACGTTGCGTAACGCGCGTACCAGAGATAATTAATAATTTTACATTAATTATTCAGCGGAATTGCTCAACATACTAATTAACGGTAATGCGTCTAGCGCAATTATTCGTGCAACGTATGCACGCGTTTCAAGTAAAGGAATTTTGTTGGAATGTGACGAAACGAATCGCTGAATCCTATACATGATATAATATGCGCGGAGGGCCCAAGAACGACTCGACGTTTGTAACTTCGTTTCCGAGTACGTTTCCGAGGAAAAATCGCATAGAAAAATGTCGAAGGGTTGAAACGACGTTGCAAGGAATCTTTCCTTTCTCTGCGTGTCGCGATTCCCGTCGATTCTTTGCCCGATGTCGACATTCGCCGCGCGGCGTTGATAAATTATCCAGTTTGCGCGGCTGTGCGACCCCTGCGTGAAATTATTTATGCCCTGCGAAGCTGACGAAAAACTCTGCATGCAGCGCTATACACCGGTTAAATATGGCCCGACGCTTGCCTTTCAGCCTCCCGGGATTCGCGCAGGCACGATAACGCTGATATGAAAATATACCGAAGGGGAGAATTTTTTTTTTTAGGGGGGGGAGGGGAGGAGGAGGAAGGAAAACACATTTCTTCCGCAAACCTTAGAGAAGGGTGAAACGAGTAGTACAAACCTTGCAAGTACTTACGAAGATCACGTGGCGGGCAACGAAGCGGGTATACCTCGAGGTCGAAAGCGAAATTAGGGGTAGTCGAATGGGGATAGAGATTTACCCGTTCTCGATGACGGAACAACGCTGGGATTTTTAATTAATTAAAAGTGAGCAGCAGCTGTCGTAAGCGGCGTGGCTGTTGCCAATTTTCACGCAATTATACCAGTCGTCCGCTGTTTTGTAGGACATTTTCCGGTGACTAACGCGTAACGCCATTGTGTTGCTCGGTGAAAATGGATTGATGGAAATAATAGGCGGGATGGTGGCAAAGAGAGCGAGAGGACCTGGTTTGGCGTCATCGGGGTAGTATCAATTATTTTCAAATTACGAATTTCACCGTGGTATAATTGATTTATCCGCGTGGCACGGCACAGACGACGCGAGTGATCCGTGTTGCGCGTCGCGACACCTCCATTTTTTTTTCGCTTCGTTCCGGATACACGGGGAGAGCCACGAGAACATAGCTCTTACAGACGGTGTAACCTGGTCGCTCCGTGTATCCACAGTCCATCATTCTCGGTAATCGAGGTTAGAAATTTATCACTCTAAACCCTTTGACTGCGAAGGGCGTATACATCTGTTCTCGAAAATAAGGCACGGAGAAATTTTTAAATTCGTCAAATCGATGCTTCACACGTTCGGAAATATTACTTTCTCAAAAAACATGGGAATAGCAATCCGAGGTTCGAGATGCAATTCAAATTAGTATCTCCGAGTTGATTAAACTCTATAAGATGATATTTCCTTAAAAATTCGTCTCACAAAATCGTCTGCCGGTCAAAGAGTTAATGGATTGGACTAATGTATCGTTACTTTTGTAAGTAATCTACGTACGCTCTACGTACCAATCTAACGATAACGAGACCTTCCAAGAACGAAACATATAAACATTGCTCACGTTGTCCCTTGTGTGTTCTCTAGCGTGGCGCTTGCGAGGAAATCGAAATGGTCGAGTTGTGCGGTAGCGGGCAACCGACTTCGGCGATGGGTGTGATGGGGATCGGCTCGGTGGTGTCCGCGGCGACGTCGTCCTCCTCCTCGTCGACGTCGACCACGGCGGCGTCGTCCTCGGCATCGGGGCGCGCCGGTGTCCTGGAAACGCAGGTACGCGGCCAGTGGTACCGCGTGTTCGTCTCGCTGGAGGACGATTACCTCAGCATCTCTCTGGACGAGAGTTGCGAGACTGGTAACAACGCTCTGAACAACGGCAACATCAACAACAACAATGTGGACAGCCTGAACGATCCCGACGTGCCAGACTCTGTTGCTAACCAGAAGAGGATCGTCCGCGTGGTGAAGAGCGACAATAACGGGCTCGGCATCTCGATAAAGGGCGGCAAGGAGAACAAAATGCCGATCTTGATCTCGAAGATCTTCAAGGGGATGGCCGCGGACGCCACCGAACAGCTGTACGTGGGTGACGCGATCCTGGCTGTAAACGGAGAGGATCTGCGCGAGGCGACCCATGACGAGGCAGTGAAGGCCCTTAAGAGGGCTGGCAAGGTTGTCGAACTCGAAGGTAAGTACGTTTCTGTTTCGTGTTCCGTTTTCGCCTCTTGCCAATCGAAAGATGTTTCATTTGAGTAATGGATAAAATAACATTGCCTATTGCAGCATACAAACAAACATATGTTCTTTGCTGAACGACTGTTAGTCCACGAGTCTGCGGTAGGAGAAGCAGTTTTTCGATCTACAAATTAAAAGCTCAGTTTTCGTAAGAATATAACAAGATAGAGAGGTGTATCGCCGAGTTGGATACTATCGTTCGAGAAAATTAGGATCGAAATAATAGATAGCGATCTTTTCCCAATGCGTAGCATTTACAGTCCTATCTCCGGAACAGCGTAAGCAAATTCGATGATTCCATCAGTCCGAGGGGTGTCCTTTGAATCCCAGCGCGTAATTAAAAGCCAGAGCGTTTCGAAAATTAGGTCGCGCGGTTAAGTTCGAGTAGCCCGATTCCAGGAAACGCTAACGTAGATTCGTTTAGTTGCGCGCGCTGAAACGTTCGAGTCGGATGTAGAAGTAGCTACCAGGGAACCTCGACGGGGATAGGTGGAAGACATTAACGAGATTTTCGCTCGAATTAGCTACGAGTATACGGCGCGTTAAGTTTCCGACGCAGGGTTTCCTGACAGCTCGGTCGGTCGTTTTAATATCGAATTCCGTGCCTCTTTGAGTCTTGGTCTCGCGTCGTTTGCGATGGTTGCCGGCGCTACTTGGAGCGGGACGCCTATCTTGGAGAACGCGAAAAGGGGGTTGGCGGACAAAAGGGGAGAATAGGGAGGAACGAACGACCGTTGTGTCCAGGGGACGAGCTTTTAGCCGGATTAATGCGCCAGGTTCGGGGTACGGGCGTCGTAGGCGTTTCGACGTGAGAGAAAAAGCTCGACGAATCATTTATCCGGTTCCCTTCGTTCGGTCTGGAGAACGAAAACTCGGCGACTTTGTAGTTTCCGCGCGAATTCCCTGTGAGGTCGTACCGCGTCGACTCTAGACGTAGGTATTATCAAGAAGTGCGAGACTGAAAGTACCACCTGGAGGTGAAAGGTCGACGAGAAAACGTGTACGGTAACGCCCGAAGCGTTAAATGGCGCTTCTTTCCGTCTTTCTCGCGTTCTCCATTTTTCCCCCGGCCGCCCTTTTTTTCCACGCCGTTATTTTACTCCCTTTGTGACTGGCTATCGTTTGTTTCTCGTACGAATCTCCGACGAGCGAGGCACAGGCCTCGGCCCAGTGAAGCGCGACGCGCGCGCTCCAACGCCGCAAATGCTCGCGTCGCGTCGGCCTGCATTCTGCATACGGCCTGTGCCTACGACTGATGCGCGATGTACATCCCTCTGCAGAAGTATCAGCCATAGATTGGCCGAATTCTATTCGAATAACGTAGCAATTTATTTCCAACGTTCGAGTTCGTATTCAAAACACGTTAGACCACGACAATAAGAAAGGTGCGAAATATTCAACCCCTCGAGAACCTCTCTGACCTTATGGACGAACGAGGACTACTGTTACTACGCGTACTTTACACTTTTCTTTATACAATATTTATTTATTAATACAATTAGGAAATACTTCTTATCTATAAGAACACAGGTTTCATATCTCGTACGCATGTCGTCCCTGATGGGTTAATCTGTAACAAAGATTACATTCCGTTTCGCAGTCGTGTCAGGTGTCCCGATACTTATGGACGTGGGTGTACGTACCTGACTCTCTCTCGCGAGCGTATGGGTGCATCGGTGTTGCACCGCTCCGGGGCTTTCAGGCTGGCAGCTTCGGCGCGCGGATTGTATGCACGCGAACGCACATGCACCGTTATTTTCTCCGTGTCTAGAAATCACGGGCACCAAAAATTCGCCAGAGAACGGCCGTTATTGAGCCGTTTCGGCTCAGACCGTTTACCGAAATCCGTTTCCGGTCCGATGAAATCCTCCTCTCGTGAACGACCGACCCCGACAGCTCGTTGCACCTCGCATAATCGCGTGTGGTCTTCCTAGAAAATGTCCTTTCCTAACTCGCGGACTCGGAGCTGGAGGAAGGACAGAGTCACGTCAAGGGACCACTTGTAAAATCGAAAGGTTCACGTTGCAAAATTCGAATTTTTTTCTTATAAATTCATCTACCTCTCATTTAAACCGAACAGAAGTCCAGTAAAAATTAGTTGAATCGGTCATTGACGAAAATTTCGTTCCAGTTAATGGAGTTCTATTTCACGCATACTTTTTCCTTTTTTCATGTTCTCGCTTGTTATCGAATGTAATAGAGAAGTTGCATTGTTACGGTTAAAATTTCGTCTCTTCGTTTTTTTTTTAGCGCTATTGTGTTTCGAGTTTTAAAGTGCTGCGATTCGAAAAACGCAAAAAAAACCGTTTACAAAATTAGTCGAATGGTTCGAAACGAACGATAGCCGTGAGCACCAACTTCGCGAAAATCGTTCCTTTAACGAAATTTAAATATGAACACAGTAGACTAGTTTGGGATGCATGGGAACGAGTGAAAAATCGAGTGGTGGACCAACAATGCACGTTCGAGTAGGGTTCCTCGAGGAATCGGTTGAAATCTCCTAGTGTTCGGCGTCGGAACGCCAGGAAGACGCTGTCGTCTCTTTCCAGTCCCTCGACGAGGACACATCGTCTGCGCGACAGCTTTTCTTTTATTCAGACGCTTTCGGTGGCCGGCGCGCGAGTCCTCGGACACGTAGCGCGCGGCGTGTCGGAGCGCGCGCGAGAGTGCACGACGCTCGTTCCTTTCACTCTATGGGGTTCGGCTAGTTGCCAGTTTCCCGCGAGTGACGCGATATCCTGCACTTTGCGTCCTCGCGAACGTGAAATGCAAAGGATGAGCACGAGCCGTGTGACTCGAGCGCGAAAATTGGCAAAAGGGTCGACTAGTTATCGCAGAGAAGGAAAACGCGAGGGAAGAGCAAGGTCGCTGTTTGACCTCGCACGGGATTGGTTGCGAGGCATTTTGTCGCATAATGTTTATTGGGTTTGGAGCATAGTTTATTGAAAGCGGATCTGGTACAGTTCTTAACACCTTGCCCTACGATTTAAATTCCAGATGTACCATAAAGGGTTTATTATTTTGGAATAGATAATAAATCGATAACATTTTATTCCAATTTCTGAATGAATCCTTGTTTGGGGGAGGGGGAGAGGGAGAGGGAGAGGGAGAGGGAGAGAGAGAGAGAGAGATGCAGGGCTTTGGAATACATTACCCGAGGATTTTCATCGAGCCTCGCTCGCGAGGAGTTGCAGTTCCCTCGCATCCCGTTTAAGCGAGATCTCCGGCGAAAACTTCCGGTTCCACGGGTTAAAATTGCAGGTAAGTTGCCCCCACCAGCCTGACAAAGTTTCCGAAAGGGCTTCCCGACGAGAAATCGAATAGAACTTATTCCCTGCTAAACGAAATCGAATTTATTGCTCCGCCGCTTTCGAGATTCAGCCTGATTTATTGTATAGGTCTGGCCCCGTTTTTTCTTCCGCCGCTTCCTCGATTTCTTTCAGCGTGCATGAACCAGGGGGAACGTCGCGGCGAATCAGCCATCCGAGCGATTGTTTCTAGGGAAGATTGATTCGAGATTTTCGTACACGTTCTCAGGGGTGCTGGTCGCCAAGGTCTGCTCATAAGGGAACAATTCTTCGGTTTATTTTTAACGGGAGATCCAGAGTGTCCAAAGCGAACTTTTTTTCGAGATTCCTCTCGTTTCGATTTTCGAGCGTTTACGCAAAGCGAATATTCGTTGCAGTTTGTCGGAATTCTGTTTCCAACGCTTTTCCGCGATTCAATTCCGGGCTCGTCAGATTCCGAGCGCCGATACGCGGTCATCGAATATGAGGGATAGGATTCGTCAAGGGTTGAGAACTGTGGCGGTGAGAGGACGATATCAGCGATCTCTTCCTCGACTTCGCGTGACTTTTCATCGTGGTTATCTATTCTCCGGCAATCTACGCGTCGAATCTACGGAATTTCCCGGCCGTGAAATATCGCGCGCTCTTTATTATGGATCGTCCGCCGCGTGGATTTCGCTTGTACGTTTTCGCTCGAACACGTGTACTCCCGTTGGTACGGTGGTAATCCACGTGGTTGTTGGCCAATGATTCGGTTGTACATAGGCCAGGGCGCCATTATCATATTAGTTTACTCGAACGATTCTTACGCGCTCTCGCGTTTTAGGGTGGTCTGCTAATCCGGACTTAGCAGGTGAGGGAGGCGCTATACGTGATCAGAGAGACGAATCGTCCAGCTTGGAGCTACCTTCGAAGTAGGATCGATATAGGCTTCTTAATTCCAGTGTTTTCCTCATAAAATTACATATTTCTCGTTAAATAAAATTTCGATCAAGTTGGAGAATTCCTATTCTACTTTTCTTTTTTTCAACCATTCGGGTTATTGGATGCCTGAAACGTTACCCAAGACAATCCAAGCAAGTCTCGCCTAAATTTTAAGTAGCCTCGAAACCCGTCGACTCCAGACGTGGTAAGACACAGTGGTGCCACGGAACGAATGAATGAAACGTCTGCGGTTCTGCTACGCGTAACCATTCGTAATTGGAATGCGTAATTTTCGCCGGGCATTGTTCCAAGGAATAGGCTGCATGACGGATGACGCGCGACATCGTCAGGGAAATTGCGTCTTAAATCCTGCAGCTCGGAATTCCTTTCACTGCGAACGTCGGACGAACTTGCTCCTTCCCCTTCAACCCTCCCGTTTCATCCCCCTCGTCCCGTCTCTTTCCGTCAGTCTCTTCTTCGTTTCCATTATCTTAATCGTTTCGGTTAACGAGCTTCCACTTTCCTTGAAAAAGACTTTCACCCTTAATAATCCTCCTAGTTAGGGTATTGCGTGACGCAATAGGATCACTTTGGATATTTCCTTGGCTTTGAGTTTTCGCATACGAATAATAAAGTGATTTTTCTCGAAGCTCTCGAGGTATATTTTACGCGACAAGTTTCTCCTCTCTGTGGTCCATAGACTTCTTTAGAGTTAAATTTCTAGTCTATCGATACGACATAGGTTGTTGCAAGCAAAGGGATACAACGTTGGATAGTTGTAAAAATTGCTATCAGAAAAGTGATTACTCGTTGTGTCTATTTCGAATCGCTTACCTCGCGTCGATCAGACTTTGTATCTCACGTTTATACAGAAAAGCTTCTACGCCTCCTCGATATCACACGGTGTTTGTTCTAAGAGTGCGTCTATCAAAAATGGCTACCGAGTACGTGTTGCACGTAATTGATACGTATTCGGTGTAGGTATCGAAATGGTTTGATATACTGTGCCGATAGCGTCGACGCAGTACCAGTTGTTTTTATGCACACGGGCGAATCTGTTTTCCCCATTGAAACACGAAACGATGACATAACGATAATGACTGGAGAACGGGGCGAAAATGGTGTGGTAAACTGTGCTGATTAGCAAAATTCGGATAATTACACGATGCTAGAAACGAATTAACGTTCGATGGAAATTAACTAGCCTCGTTTTAAAGCTCGTCACGATAATTAGCGCTACTCTTTGCCCGTTCGCCGCATAACAGTACGTTGCGGTAACCGAGCGTTCGTGCATACCAAATTTCCTTGCTCTACGAAGAAAGCGATTACAGTGTTTTTAGCATAATACCAATCCTCGGGCTGCTTTGCCTGGAACGAAAGTCACGGGGGGATGATGAAAGGACACGAGGCACGAGCGGCAATTTTCCTTCGATGGTCGTTTGCTGTTGTATAGGGTCTATCATAAAACGTGGACGTAATTTTGGCAACGTATTCTCAGTACATAAATATATATTCTGTATAAAGCAGGTGTCTCTCGTTTCAATCAAGCGATCGATTAGCTGGTATATACACCCCTCTCCATAAATATATTAAAAATTAGTGCTTTCAGTTCTGCATCCTAACTGCTATATTAGTAGATTCTGCCATAACCATCCACTGATTACGATGCTAGTCTACGTTCTGAAAGAATTGGGATCCTTGAATTACAATAAAATTGAAAAATGTATAATCGCGAGAGAAAAAAGTTAATTTATCGTGCTATCGATCGAATAATTATTTAATTTCGCTTATACATCGTGATAAATATTTTTACTCCCCTTTGGGTGGCGTAATATCCAGACCATGAAGCTGAAATCCATTTAGTACCCAGATATTGCTCGATCCGCGGTGGAATTACGGAAGCTCAAAGGCTGCGAGTTGGCCAATTAATAGTTTAGCTGACATAATTTGCCGGTTTACTCGGGACTCCAGGGCACGTTTCCGAGACAAGTCCCTCGACGAGCTTGTTTCCCATGGAACGAGAGCAGTTATAATAAGCAACAAAAATGAAATACGCGAGTCGCGGATCGCGTAACGAGATTTCCACGTTTCCGTTCGCCGTTGCAGTTAATCGTGACTGGGAGTCGGAGATCTTTCCACCCCCTCGGTTAGGATCACAAGCGGGGATGGCCGTTCCTCTGTCGCGAAATAGGGCCAACCAGAGGAACCTTTGATCTGGCGTTTTAGACGCGAAACGAGAAAAAAGCTGATACACCGTAAGCTCGTTTCTCGAGAGCGGTAATTTCGAGGTGAACTAAACTTATTTCTGGTAGTTGAGCGCGCCGGTTGATCCTCTCTCCTCTCCCGTAAATTACACTCTTCTCCCCGTATAAGAAGTGTCTTCAGATTAAAGGGATCCAACGTTTCACTCGTACGCGCGCCAACCTGGAGAATTATCTTCGCTGCTGAATGTCGGGGGTACCTTTGATAGAAATAACTGTCCACGCGTTACGAGCGCAGGGGGGTTTAGGTTAAAGCTCGTAAAGAAGGAACAGTTTTATTAGTTCTCCTCTCGACGAGGCTGATTAGCAGGCTGCGTTTGTAATCCACGTCCCGTATAAGGTCCACAGAGTTGTGATCGTCGAAGGTTTCAAAAATGTTCGATTTAGAGTACAAAAATGAAGCCTTTCTTCTTTTTTTTTCCACCCTCAGAGGCTTTAGCTATAATTCATTGTAGCTACAGTACGAGTTTAGCGATCCCGAGGTACCTGAGCTATAATAAGGCCTAAGGGCACCAACAGACATCGGATTGGACTGTAATCTAAATGTAATGTACAGAGTTGTGTTATGATCACGCGGACTAAGCGCTGGCTTATGATTATAGAAGCCCAAAATTAAGCCCAAATTATGGAACAAATGTAACAAATGGAAAGGACTAACGCAAACTACTACATAAGGTGATCTATGGATTCAGCGCAATAACTAAATTGACCCACTCGAATAAAACAAGCTCAAGCTCAAGCTATCGTTTCCTCCTTCTTCGTCGACGTCCCTGCCCCGCCGCGCTTTATGTCTCCAGCCTTCTTTCGGTCTCTCGTCTATCTCGTCGACTGCCAACGACAAAATTACAAGCGGGACACGTTCGCGGAAAGGAAGAGCAAAGCGCAGGGTGACGAGAAGGGTTGCTACGATGGGTGGGTGGGAAATGGAAAGGGACCGAGGAAGCAGGAGACGTAGAACGCGACGGCGTCGCTCCTCATGCGGATACCCCGTAAATCATGACGAAGTACCGTAAAGGACGAAATGAAAGGCACGCGAAACACAGCATGCAGAGAGATATATAACGCTCTCGCGAGGACGAGAAGCGCGGCTCGTGCCTCACATTCGAGTTACCGCGCTCGAGTGCTGATACTCGAGGCCACTATGTACACAAATGCACTTACCGTCTACGAGACTACCGCGTCCGTATTCTTCGAACTATTTCTATTTCAGTCTCTGATCGAGCATCGAAAATTAACACTGTGACTACGGGACGATTTTTATTGGGGTGTGTTACTTGAGCAGGGTTGCGAGTCTATGTGAAGTTGGCAGTTTAGAAGCTCATAAATAGACTGCGGATCTTTATGCAAAATAAAATCTTTGCAAACGTACCTACAAAAATTGAATCATTTACGAGCTTCTACAAAGCGAGCTCCCAGCTTTACGCAGACGGATTGCGATCGTAATTCAACGGTGTATCGCTGTCTCTAACTGTCATTATTTTGTTCGTGAATCCAGAACTGTTTCTATTTCCGTGTAATATATATTATCACAGCCACGAATATCCTAGAACAAAGTTCGCTGCAAGAAGTTAACTAGTTAAACGTCGAAAAAAGCCTTTAGCAGAACAATCTGACTGCGACAACACACACCCTTATCAAGACACGTTTCTTACATTCTCGGTACCTATTTCCTCGGGTTTCTTTTCCTTCCCTCTTTCCGTCGTTTGTTTAGATAAAAACCCGCGCGAGGCAGAGTTTACAGCGGCCGCGCGTGTTACGGGGTTCGTTTAAACTCGTTCTGCGTTTTCACCCCTTGCGGCTTGTTTATACTTCTCTTTGTATTATGGACTGTGTATACTTCTCTTTGTATCACGGATTCTTTTCCCCTGTTGGTTTTCACTTTTTTCTCCGCTCGGGTTTCCGTTGGCTTTCGGTGCAGCTTCTGCGGTCGCGGCTGAACAATTTCGAGACCAACGTTGTCTCTATGCTACCGCCGCGTATGGTCTCGAAACTCGCACGAATCGCGGTGAAAAAAACTGTTCTGAGGGATAAGGGGAATGCGGTGACGATACGAGTAAGTAGAATGCGGTTGGGTATTTTCCCCTTAAAAATAATCTTAGGGATTGTTGTTTGTTCCTTTACGTTTCAAAGATAGTCGAGTAACAAGACGATGTTGCCTCTATGTAAAAAGATAGACGTAAACTTACAATTCTTCGTAGAACCTGCACTTTTGTATTAATATATTAGGTCGTTCCATAAGTTCGTGCTACAGACTGTATCGATGTTTAATAAGAGAAAACTACAGAAATCTTATAGTGACGAAACAATGACTACGTAGTAATACATGTAGTACGGAAGTATAGGTATGTACGATGTTGTAACTTCTCGTTACAAAAGCTGACTATAACGTCTGACTTAGTACTGATTCGCGTGTAAGTTCTTTCTTTTTTCTTTTCACGTACTTTTTTCTTTCTTTATTCTCGTGCGAGTTCCTTTTCGCTGCCTGATTCAGTTCTCGAGGAAAAGCTCGCGGGATTTAGTAAACGACGCATGGCGCGCCGAATGAAAATAATGACGCGAAATGCATAGGAGGAGAGGAAAACTATTTTCCCACCTAGCGCGACAATTTGTCTCTCGCGGACCGCGAAGTTTAAAGTGCCACGCGCACGATACCGTGTAAATAGAGCGCGGGAAAGCTGCGCCGTTGGACCGAGTAAGCGGATGAAAAGTGAAACAGGCTACATTTTATGCTCACCGTTCGCCCGACAATGGGGAAAAAAGCCTATTATTGTCGATAGATACGAGAAAAAGTAGCGAACTGGGACGCGCGATATTAATTTATTGCGATAGCCGTGGTTGCAGAACGCTACCCTATTCCGAGCCCAACGATGGGAAAAATTTTCTGCAAACAATGGGCGAACAAAAACACGGTATAGTGATTTATTCCCGATGTTCATTCGGTCGAACAGTTGTACAGCCACGTTTCTATTCGTTCGGTATGAAATTTAATTTCATTCTGTAGATAGAACTCTAATTTTTATTTAACGCGCGAGATTATAACGTTTCGATTATCGACAGACTTTTTACTGCTACTAACTTAGATAAATTCGCAGTATACAGTTGTACGATTTGCTATCTCGATAAGAAATTTGCCCCTGTCTGAATATTTTCTCCTTATATTACACATATTTTACTTCGCTCATTTTTGTTTCGACGACTAATTAATTCTAACGAGCATCGCTCCACGTTCCATATTTAAACGGAAACCAGTATTCGCGTGCTATTCGTGAGAAGAGATTAAATTTAATTGCCATAGCCACTCGTATTTTAACAAGTCTGACCCGCGAATCGGTACGTCGACCTTTCCAGCGTTGGAAATATGTCCAACAGTGGAATTCGTTTTTTTCCGCGATCGGGAAGCGTGCTCGGTGCGCGTCCAAGTGGTCGTCGATGCATCGATAACGCTTATCGCGGGAATATGGGAGTCGTCGGGACGACACGCGCGGTAAACAACGCGGTAAACTGTACTCCTACGCGTAATTACCGTTATCCGGCCGTGAGAGTAATACGCAATTGCCGTCGTTTTTGCAATTAGCGGCGATGATGGGTGAAGGGGACGGAGGATGGCCGCTGCGTGCACGAATGTACGACGACTCGTTTCTCGAGGTCTCGAGCAGGAGGCTCTTGTCACGATACGTGATATATAGCCGTAGATCTTCTATCTCCGTATTGTAATACACGCGCCGCGCCCCTTCCAGCCCTCTTCCGGTCGACCTGTTCCACGAACGCCCTCTCGTAAAACTTCCGAAATTCACTCGACGTAATAAGGCGAGCGTGATAATACCGGTCGGCGATTTCGAAGACTGCCGGGCGTTCAAGCCCCCAAGAACACCGGGTGATCATTATCTCGTTCTTCTTTAGCGCGGTTAGGATTGAATTTAAACGCAGGGAATATCGGGCTGGCTGCGATTTATCACGATTACGAGCAACGGGTTTTAAACGTGGCGCGAAAACGAAGCACGATCGCTGGTGTACTATTTATTCGACGTGTTTACGTTTTTATAAATGTCTGCTCGCCGTGGAATACGTTGAACCCATTGAAATCGTTGTAAATCGATGTACTTGCATCGGTCGTTTCTATTTTCAAATGGTGTCGTCGATAGATACATATTGTGGATCTATTATTGCGACGCATGCAATATACAGAAACACGATCGTTATCGTATGTTGGATTACACTGTTGAAACCGATAGAATATGTTAACGTTAATGCAAGAAGGTAGACGAATCGAATTGAATCTGGAAAATATGTCGCTTCCGCAACGTCGGAGTTATTCTGAATCCTGATTAATTACGCACTCCTCTGTATTTCTCTACACATTAATCACCGGATCAATAGGCCGTAACGATACGTGGATGTTCGTGTCGGTACCCGCGTCTCGGTTCTCAATATAATTATCGTATCCCTTTATGATACCGATTAATCGACCGTGACGCCCCGTATCGATGATGGATTCGATCCCAGTGCATTTTCGTTCAAATCACACCTCAACTTGGATTGTTTTGCTTGCTCCTTACTTCAATCGTTGGAGGATCAAAGTGAAAGGAGGAGACTGAACATTTTATTTATGTACGTTATCTTTGAAACAGTCAAGAAAATTCTAATTGTGTACAACAATTTCAAACATTTTTGTTTGTTTGTTTAATATTAGCATTCCACCATTTTCTTATACCGACAACCGTTGCAGTCGTTGTCATGAATGATTATTCCATTTGGAACTCGAAGAGCCCTCGAGGGCGTGACGGAGGGTATCCGCGGGAGTCCCTATCACCTTATCACCGGTTAATATCGGCGCGTTTTCGCCGCTGGAATTGCGGAAGATGAAACGATAGTTCGCACGAGAACACACGGCTAGCCAGCGAGAATTTCGCGGAGTTATTGCATATCGGTTGTGCGCGCGTGTGTGCGCCAGTGTTAGGCGCCGTCGATGGAATCGCGTGCCGCGTAACATTCCGCGGTCGACCTCGAGGGCGCTGGAATATCCGCTTTTTATTCGAGGTGACATCTCGAACCGGCGCTCTCGAACACGATCCCCCTAAATGGACACACGGAAGCTTCTTATCGGCACGCGCGCGGTTAATGATTATGGAATTACTTTGCATCGGAATCGATGCCTCGAATGCCACGCAACTGCGCCCGACTTGGCAATTTTGTGCCCGCTAAACGGCATCGCGATAGACCCGAGAACTACATAGTACGAGACGACTATCTCGCGGTCGCTATAAAACTTTGAAAAGATCGACAGGGGCTCCCGGACCCTCTCACAGATCCTATCGCCTCTTTAGGAAGCCTTGAAGTTTGAAATTAAAAAAAAAAAAAGTCTCGTGATAAATAGTACCTTTGGTCCAGGCAGCGATGTCACGAGATTTCGTCCCGCGACGTCGTCGTCTTTCATTAGACAACGGAAGCAGACTATTCCCGCTCGATCTTGGTCCGTTTCATTGTCTGAAAGAACGCCTGGCGTTCCCTCTGTTCTTTTCTTTCCGCGAAAGGACGCGTCAGTTCGAACAAGATCAGACCCTGTTCCTTTTCATTAAAGCGATACGAACGGGTGGCACCGGGCGTGGCACATGTTTCTTCTACTTGGTGAAAGTTCCGCCCAACAAAAGCCGGAATCGTTATCATCGTTTCTTTGTGCTTTCTATCGCCCGGGGTTCAAAGAGTCTTCCCCGATACGGACGGTTTAATCGACGTACGAACGAGCGCGAAAAACAAGTCGCCGGGGAAACGAAGAAAGGGATTTCTGCGGAAAATGGAGAAAAAATTCATTAAAAGCATCGAGGTCCGATCGTTTGTAAAACCGGTTCGTCGCGTCGAACGCGGGAGAACACCATTAAACGAACGATCGCCCGTATACCGCGCGAAGATTTGAAAAGCAATCGACAATGGATGGCATCGAGCGACGCATCGAAGCAAACCGGGGTCGTTGGTATCGAACAAATGACAATAAATGGCATGACGCGACACCGAAGACGGGTCCAATTTATTCCCCAGAGGCGAGCCTCGGTCGACAACGTCAGCCGTTCTTTGCCGCCCTTCGAACCTTCGGATAAAATATCGAAAATACATCGACCGCCGCCCGGAGAAATCAACGCTGTGTGCCGCGGGTACACGGGGCGCGGATGATTCGTCCATGCCAATATATGATGGCCAAACGGAGAAACCGGGACTCCCTCGATATTCGTTTCGAATTACAAAAAAACCAATGACACGAGCCACTTTGCCATTCGATGACACGACGACCGAGTATCTCCGCGGATATGATTTAACGATCGCCGTATCAAAGAGACAGGATCCACTCGAGGGTGTATCCTTAAGATTCCCCCTTTGCTAAAGCAATTATTCGTTTTTATACGGTACGCGTGTCATTTATCGTTGTCGCGACGAATCGATTAGAATTAACGTCGCGTTTTTTTTTTTTACAACAATTTACAACAAAACATGGTAGCCTGCATCGTGCGTCTCGGTTCTTCCATGCGCCCCGAGCATCCTTCAATAATCGCGGAAATGTTTCCTCTCGTACACGTTCCATAACCTGTTTCGCCCGGCCCATCTGCTTGCTTCCACACCTCGCGGAAAGTTTAATGGGGTCTGGCTGCGATGCTTGGTAGCGAACAATCTGGGAAACGGTGCACCGGTCGCATTGGTAGCTGCAGTTTGCACGCGTAGGCGGATTTCGAGACGCGTCATTATACGCGTTGCTGTGCTCGCCTCCCTTCCGAGCGCCTCGCAAAAAACGCTCCGTGTCAATGACGCTCCGCGTGACCTAACGTCCACGCACCGACGACTGTGAATCTTCCTCGCAATTAGTTCCGTTCGCGATGGTTCCTCGAAACTGATGTATTCTTTTTGCGCTTGTATGTTTTTATTTTTGATTCAATCGTAATTTCTCTTACTTTTGAGATATTTTATATATTTGACATATGGTTCAATGTGGATATATACATTGAAAATGAATAAATATTAATAAATGTTAACAGCTCTTTGTAACCGAAGAAAGGACACAAATCTCGCTGAATGTACACTTTTTATTTTTTCATCAGTTTCGAGGCAATTTTCGAGGAACTTTACCCCGATTACGTGGACATGTACACAAATTTAATTACCTTTGACTACCTCGCGAACTCGGCGAGATACGATATTTCGAACCGTTTATGCATACGCGGTACGCATAGTTTACAAACGACTGTAATCGTATCCCGTCGACGACTAAATAAACCTGCAATGCGCCACGAGCGTGCCGTTCTTTTTCGCAGGTGTCTATGTGCGCTCGCAATAAAATTTATTTCCCGAGCGGTTGCGGTAAAGGAACAAAGCGATGCTGTTGTTTCGGTGCTCCGATTTCGGAGCAATTCAAATTTCGGCCTTCGTGGTTACGAAATCGCGACTATCCCATCCCAGGTGTCTAATTATTTCTCGATCGTCGCGTAAACGAACAGGTGATTAACCGCGTTATCTGCCAGGCTCGTGAAAATATTTGCATAGTGAACATTTTGTCTCGAGACTGCGGAAGATTAGGCAATTTAATAGTTGTCGTAGTATTTAATTTATTAACCTTGCCAAAATTCATAAATCTGTCCAAATTTATTTTCATTATCGTCTCATATTCAGCCATTTCTGGATGACATGGTGATCAACGTGTTAAACCGGTTACCAGAAGTTGCACTTTTAGCAAAGTTCTTTTGGCGGGTCCCGATTGCTGGCGCGCAAAGATACTGCATCGGCGATTGCACGAATCGCAGAAAAATTAAAGCATCCCCAAAGAGGACCGAGGGTGTACGGGTGAATCCCGGTCTGGCGGAGGATACCGGCGGGGTGAAAATGAGGTGTGTCTGGTTCTCGTCGACGGACAAAGCGCGACTCATCCAGAGTGCGGATTACTATTCCCAAGCGCGATTGCTTGGCTTCGCTCATGTATCCTCTGCCCCTGTTCTCTAGATTTTCATCCCCCTCGCTCTACCCCCGTTGCTCCCGTGGATCCGTAGTTCGTTTTATCTTCTCCCGCCTCTCCCAACCATTTTCTCTCTGATCCTGATTTTGGTTCCCTCGTTTCTTCGGCCGCTAGCGTCTCTATTCTTGATCTCTCCTCCTTCCTTCCACCCCCCTTTTCGACGCGGACTGGTAAAAATAGCGCTCGATGACGGCGATTCCCCGTGGAAATTCGCAGCTAAATTACCAGCCCCCGAATGAAGCTATCGATCTTCCGATGGGGATTACCCTTTTTCCTTCTTCGTTAATTTCTATCCGTCTATACATATATTCCTTACAATTTTCAACCGTCCTGCTCGATTTGTTTGCAAATTACATTTGACGTGTTCACGTCAAATGGACCCTGTCTAATGTGATACACAATTGATTACTCCCCTAAATTATAGATCTAAAATGTTGCAATTTATACGGTGGATGCGCAAGCTTTTATAACCGGATGTCCCTTCAACTTTACGATCTCGTCACGACGCTCTTCCTAGTTTCCCGTCCGCGTTTGTAAACCAGTCGATTTCTAATTCAGCAGTCGCGAAGCTATAAACGCTGTAACCGCATAAGAAGGTTCACTCGATTCAAAAATATTCATGGCTTTCCCGCGGAAATGTATGTACATACTTTACATGCAGCTGGTTCGCGCGGCCAGTAGGGCAAAGTATGCGATCCTTATTGTACGAAGTTTCCATAGCGCGGACCGTAGATCGATCAATTTTGTTTCGAGCTGACAGGGCCATAGGCTTATGCCGATGGACTGGATGTTCTTACGGGTACGTAGGTAGTCCGAGGATGTGCTTCTCCTTTCAGGTGTTTTTCTCTGTTTAGCGAAGGAAAGGGAACAAAGTCGTACTCTCAATTGAAACTTTATGGATCTCCTTTGGATCGAATCGTCAGAAACGTCGAGATGTTTGTGATAATTCAATCGACGACTTTAATTGCTTGTAGTTTCAATCGAACGAACAACGGATCGAAACTTTGTAATTAGACGAGAATTTCGCTCATCTTTGGTCATTTGCAAGGTGGATTGTCGGGTGCTCGGTTTGCAATTGCGGCAACAGATAGAACGGTCGCTCCCCTCTGACGAGAAGGAGACGGACGAGTTGGGCGAGACCCAGGTCCGGCCAGACTATTGTTTCTGTGCCGCAGCTAATTTCCGTTTCCGTTGCTCCGTGACTTCCGTGCGCCACGCGGCGCTGTTCTCCACAGACAGCTCGATCGTTATTGATGCCGCTTCTACGGGATCAAAGCTATCTTTGACGCGTCGCTATCCAAGTGCCGCAGTAGTCGACACACCCGGAAACACGGGAAAAAGGAATTTCGTTGTTCCTGTCGGGAAACTACGACCAAAGAATTAAAGAAAAACGTTGCACGCTCCATGGATCGTGGTCCTTCGAAAACGCTCTGTTTTAGGACCTTAGCGTTACTTCGTCTCTAATCTCGATTAGCGTTTTCTCTTATATGTCCGTACGTGATTCGTTAATTTGATCGACGGTCGAGTCGACGAAACGAGAAGATCTTTTCGCCGTCGACTCAGTTCGTTTTCAACGAAAGAAGCCATGCGAAATTACCAAGTATGATTCTTGCTTCGGGTTCGCTGGAATATGTATGAAAGCATAAGCCCGTGATGTTAGCTGGGCCCAGGACGACGTGTGTGTCCTCTCTCTGAGTACCCTGTAAATTTCTCTTGCCCCTTTGAGTTATTATTCAAAGCAAATCATAGGCGCGGCGCGGAGGATTAAGCTTCCTTTTACATGCACGAAAGCCTGGAACAAGGAGACGATACTGGACCCTCGGGCCTCTTCATCGCGCGACGCCTTCCCCCGCGACCCACCTCTTCCGTGTATCCTAACCACGGGCTCTTGTTGTCTCGATCATTATCGGAGTAGCTTCACCGTCCCTCCGCGCGATGACTTTCTAACGCATAACCACCCACGCATACTTAACATACATCGTCGCAAACTCGATCAAAGTTCAATTTGCGCATTTATAACTCATACCACTCGTGCCATTCAGACTACAATGTAAAATATTGTTTGCTTCTTCATATACGTATCTATAATGAAACATTCATTTTGTAATATCAAAACTATTATTTAATTTAGTGAAACATCTTCAATGGACATAGAGGGTACGAATATTCATGAGATTGACTATCTTTATATCGTGTATAAATATCTAATCATCCCAATTGGAGGAGACAATTAGGTGGTCTGGTTTAGATGGATTGCTCCGTATAACCGCGTCCGAAGATGAGAATCTCGGATGGAGTCCTTCGGTGAACCCCCTCGTTTATTCATCGGTGAGGTCGTGAAACGGTTTCGCGATTTGTGCAAACGAATGCAAGTAGCGGGAGGCCACGGTGGACCAGCTGTGACAGGGAGTGAAAATTGCTGTCCCTGGGGGAGAGGGGGGAATGGTTGGATTCCTTTTTCGATTCCGCTCTTTGATGTCTTTGTTCCCCTGTTTCCTTATGCCGTGGTCGTTTGCTCTTTACTCGGTTTCGCTACCTTTATCCGGCATGCTCGTCCCTGCCTATCTCGCGTCCTCTGGCGAGCCACGGGGGCGTCTAGGCAAAAGGTGAAACGGAACGGTCCCCGTGATGTTTATGAATGAGCGGTCTTGCGATTCGTGCTGTCCAATTGACTCTCGAAAGTCCTCGGAAAGTCTCTTGGCCGTTCCCATTCCACTCTGTCGTTGAAAATACCAATGACGGTTTCATCGGTCGTGTATTCGATTTCTGGAGCATCTCGACGAACCTGATAGACATTTAATTGGACCTCGACTACTCGAACCAGTGGCGGAGGAGAGCGATCCTCTGCTAAAAATATTCGCCTTTTAATCATTGGAATTTTGTTAATTCCACTCCGAATGTGTATTTAGTGATGTTTAATAATATTAAAGCTTTTCGCACTGCAATGTGTCAGAAAGATATGGTCTGTATTAATTTCTGGATGCTGGAGCGTCGCCTCGATATCACTGCGTGCTTTTCATTCGTGTCGTCTCTGTCGCCTATTGTTATTCAGTGTATCCGCATTTAGGATCGATCCGATGATATTAATCGGGAAACAGATTTGCCATTCGTGTAGTGCACGAACGAACCAAGTTCGACGGTTGCTTCGTTACTTTCGACTTATAGATTTGGAATCGAAATTAAAAAATGTGGAAACATTCTCGAAATATATTACTAAATTATCGAGGTCTCGACGAGAATTTGAAATAATCTTGATCTCGCCCAAATCACGGCATGCTAAATCTCGACATCGATCTCGAAATCGAGACGAGATCGTGATTTATCTCGTCTCGTGCGCATCATCCGATACGGATTGGGATGAAATTACGCGTCGCTGAAAGCCTACCACGTAAACAATTAATAATGCGCGTAAACACCGCCGATAGACGAGGCGATAGACGTTTATTCGACGTCAGGGAATATTATGCGCGCGTACCAGGTGTGATAGATATACATCCGAGTGTTGCGCAGGAACACGCCGTGGTATACTTATAGACCCATATCTATATCGACTATATACGCGGGTCCCTGTTCCCTGCAGAATCTGTACAACGAACACAATGGTATTGTGTACGGACCACCATGAGTTATTACCCCTCCAGTCTGTGAGATTCGCCCCTTCTCGACCGCCCCCATCGCAGACATAATTCAACACTCTGTACAACGCTGGGGCCTTCACCTTTTTACCCTTGCCGTCTGATAGTGTTTCATTACATCCCTTTTATCTATAGTTTCCCGGCTACTTGTCGCTACGTGCCACGCTCCGAACGAGTTTTTCCGTCTTCCTCTGCTCCTCTCCCTCTTCTTTCTCTGCCTCTTTTTCTTCTTACGGGCGAAAACTTTGCCAACTTCGAACTTCGCCAGCGTGCTTGAAAGAGTCGCGACGAAATTTGGAAGATCCTTGACTAACGGCTTAATTACTGTCGTGACCGAACGAACGGGACTCCTACGTTTCTGGCGGAGTTTGAAAACATCGTAAGCGGAAGAAGGGGAATCCAGGTACAAGCTTGGCATCGGGAAACAGAAAATTGTTGCTTGTAGTTTAAGGGGTACTCTTTCTGTTACCAATTACGAGGCAAAGGAGGGCAAATTACATGACACGTAAACTTTTAAAAGGTATCGTCCATGCATAATCGATGGTCTATAATACATACGGTTATAACTGTGAATTTAAATATTTTGTTTAACGTACCTTGGTAGAAATATTTTAAAGACTTTATCAAATTCGATCGTTCGACTTGATATCGAAGCTCGAAATAAAGCCAGGAGAAGACACGTTTGCGTAATTGGAACGAAACGGGAGTTTAATCCAACGCTGCTCGATAGCGCGCTGTTAATTACGTGATAGATAACGATGATTTGATAACAACTTGGGGTTGGAAAGCTCCCGCTGCGAACGTTAACCTACCCAAAATAGCATCGTTTTAAAGTACAATTGGTTTTAAGAAAAATGCTCAACGTGTCAGACTCAAGTTTTTCATGCTAGCTAATACACCTCTGAATTTTTGCAATTTACAATAACGTTACACGGTTGGTAACAACTGTTTCGACCTTTGCACGTTTACACGAATGTCGAAAACGCATTTGTTCGTGCGGAGCTATTAATTTATCGAAGAAAAATAAACCAACAGCCTTTAGGCGAAACAACAAAAACAGACGGTCCCGTTTTCGCTGATATTTTAAATTTTATTTATCGCTAACACAACAATGACATTGTTTCGTGCTGGGTACGAGCGTAGCTGCGACCGGGAATACGACGAAAAAAAAATATCGAATATTTTTTTAATAACGAAACTTTTTAAAAAATAGCGAAAACTCGTGAGAAAATAGAACTTTTTTTGAATAAATTACAGGCATGTAGACAGTACAAATAAACTAAGGTATATTAGATCGTATAATAAAGATTGATATTTATTAATACGTTCACTTACGTTCAGGACTGCGCAGCCCTTATACCTTTAGAATACCTATGTTGCGAGTCACGGAACGAATTCCCTAGTTTGTCGTAACCAATGCATGTTTTTCAGTGCTTCTTTGAAACATATCCACCGTGCACTAGGAGAATCGAGTGCACAAACAACGTATCTCCGGTGACATGTAGCTGTTGGTGTCGCGCCACTTTGTTTCTCGTCCCGAAGAAACCGTACCATGCATCCTGCGTGTGTAAGTTCGCTCGCATCGCTAATAAGAAACCCAGTCGTTGGCTCCTCTATCTCGAATGTGATCGATACGCGGCTCCCGGCATTCGGCGACGTAATATCCGCGCTACACCGCCACCCGGAACCTGTCGTTCCCGCCAAGAATGAATCTCCCGTATAAGTGGACAAATTTTCTGAGACATCTCCAACTGTCTGTTTCGAGGTTGTGTCACGGCTTTGTCGGTGGCTCGTAAACACGACTCTCGCAGGATCACGTAGACGGTATGCCGTTAATTTCGTATAGGTCGTAAACGGGCAAAGGTGCGCGGCACAGAGAACCGTGATCTCCCATTCGCAGTCTAATAACGACTATTCGTGAGAACGTTCGAAGCGTTCGAAGGATCGCTTGAATTTCGACGCGGTAAACACCTTTGGGAAAGCGAGTGTCGAATATCGCCCAGGTTAAAGAAATATGGCTGACGTAAACTTTCCTTGGAGACAATTTTCAATAATTGTAATCGCTGTGGAGGATTGTACTAGATGCTCGGTAGTACATCGCTAATCAACAACAGTAATCATTTTCCCTGATTTCTGTAAAATTTGTACACGTTTACAATTGCTCCAATCTCCATGGGAATAAGAAGAGCAAGGTTTCAAAGTATCGATTTTCGATCCCTTTCTGTCCATGTCCTAGGCTTATTTGTTTCTACCGCGGCCAGGGTGGGTCTGGATTAACGTTCACCGGGAATCGATCGGTGTCTTCGGTCGTGCACCGATTTTCGTTTAAACCCGATCAGCGGCGAGTAACTTTCAAAGGATATTTCGCGGTTTCATGCTGGCTCGCGTGTAACCGTCGAAAGCTTTTTTTTCCGCTCGGTGGTGCCGTGTCTGCGGGATCGGTCGGTTTTCAAGCGGGCGCTGGTTTCACGGACGCCCGCGCTCATTGTGTCAAGCTTCCCTTTCGCCGTGTAATTTCTACTAAAACCCGCGATCAACTGGCCCAGATACGGCCGCGTGTCTCGCGCTTCGGCGCGGTCGACGATCGATCGAGTTATGCCGTGTGCGTCGAGTTATGCCCGCGAAAACCGTTCCGGAAGATTGATCGTGCTCGCTGCAATTGCACGTTTTCGAATGTTCCACATGAGGGGGGAAGTGGGGATTTCTACGCGTTAGGGCCGCGTTCAATGGGTTTCCTGCGGTTCTGGAACGCACGATGTCGTTGCGCGACACGCGTACCTGGAACGTACCGTGTGTGTTAAGGTAATTGCGCGCAATCGTTTCTCTCTGCCGCAGGGATGCGCAACACGCCGACTAATGATACGGGCTCTAACGATAACTTATTACCTTGGGAGGTTCTGTCGAGACTCCAGTCTCGATGTTCTGCGATCAATCTACCTTTTAACACGGGGCAGAGCAGGCTCCTATAGAAATGACCGACGCAGACTTGGCGGACGCTGGTTTGACCAACGTCGATATCGATGAATTTGAAACGGTAATAAATAAGTAGGTAATCGTGTCCTACCCTTCCACGTTAAAGGCTACCATTTTTGAGCGAATAAGGAGCGTTTAATTTAGACACTTTCGTCTCCAGTTATTATTCTAAAATGACTTTTTAACGTCGTCAGTCTGTCAGAGTGACCTTAAGGGAGAAATTAAACACTCCAAACTTCATTTCCTCGATTACTTCAACGACCGTTTACGGGAAGCACCGTCGTACCTACCTCCAACCCGTGATCGATCGTTTCATTCCAAGAGCGACCGTCGACTTGACAAACCCTTTCCATGATTTTTGGTCCCATGGTTCCAAGAGACAAGATAACATTTGTTGGAGAACAGTCGGTACGAAGGTCATTATGGAACGAAGACATTTTTCGATCGGCGCGACGCGAAGGTCTCGAATCGAAAGCGTCGAACAATATTTGCGGAGCTCGCAATAGGAAGAGCAAACTCGCGAAACGACGTCGATACTTACATCCGATTTCGTCGTCGACGTCGTGGAACGCGATGAGCTCGTCAAGCAGCGCCCTGATTGTTTGTTCTCCGGCGGAGATAAGTCGGAAAGACACGAAGCGCACCGAGTATACACTTTGGGTTGAAACAGCGAAGCGTTTCATCGGTGCAAGGGGCGCGCAAAATATTTACGAATCGAGTTCTGTCGACTTTCTGGGCTAAAAAATGAATTTCTTTTTATTGATATTCCTGTTACTTAACACGTTGACCGCCATATGTGACGTGATGAGATGTTAAAAAAAAAAAATCTAGATAAGATTCCTGAATTCTGATAAGGTCGTAACAACAAATACCGTGACGAATTCTAGATTACGTAGCTTCCAGTTATTTTCAAACAAAATTTTAGGCTCATAAAAATGTTCATAAAAGTTAGCATGGCAGTTAACGTATCAAGCGAGTATTGCTACTCGCGTGGCGAATAAACGCGACCGAATTGTCGGCGGAACGGTTAAAAAGGGGTTTGATATAAAAAAAAAAAAAGAGAGAAAAGAAATTGCATTCTCGCTGACGATGCGTGAATACGTATGAAACGAGACGCTGGCAAAGTTACCACGGGCACGTGTTCCGATATACGTTTAATTTCGCGAGACAATGGCCCGGGTCTGAGGATTATGAATTCAGTGATTCGCGGATGGCGAAAGAATATTTTGTGTGTCAGGGCCGGGGGCGATTGTAAAGCGATATGCCACGCTTCGCTCGTCGCGGCCTTTCTATTGTTGTTCGCGTTCCGGTATTGTTCGGATGGATAGCAGCGGGAAAACGGGGCAACGGAAAGGGAGATGGAAAGGGAGAGAAAAAAAAAAAAGTTGAGGAGCAGAATCGAATGAAGCTTCAAAGTAACTTTACATTATTCCACCCGAGAATGGCCCTTGGCTTCTGTCTCTCCTCGCGTTCCTCTATCGATTTTCTCTTATCCGCGGAAAGAGTATTGCTCTCTAATTAAGCGAATCACCCTGACGATTGATAGATTTCCTCTGACGGGATAGTTTCTCGGTGCGCTTTGCTTAGAAGGCACTTGGGAGTAAACCGTGTTCCAGTCTTGGATAGACACAGTTCCAATGTTTCAGACGAGGGCACAGGGCAAGGACAGAACGAGGGGGTTTTCATTTTGCACGAGAACTTTGATATGCAAATTAGCATGTATAAATAGGAGAGTGCACTGCATGTTATAAAATAAAAGTGAACCTTGCTACCTAGCCTTCGAAGCATTTATTGTAACGTTGAACGTTTTCGAGGGGGTGGATTCTGCTTGAAGGCTGTCGATACGATACGAGGTATTTGTAATAAAATAGCGCCAAAAAAATGCTTCTAAGTTACACGAAATCTGTCGCGAAATCTGTGGTTTCCAAGTTTTCAAAGATCAACGAGCTCTCGAATCACGACACACTGGCCACGTAATAAGAACCGGGGTCATATTCGATAATGTCTGTAGGTTGCACCTTATAACATTCTCCTCGTTCGCAGTGCCATGCCGCCATTTGAACTTTACGATTGCTCCTCGTGCTCCCGATGAATTTTAATGACCCCGTCTACTCTAATTCCGCGACAGCCGTTTCAACGAGTCACGAGTCGCGACGGAGTGCAATAACAGCTTGACCCCGGGAGCGCTTAAAAATTGACTTTGTTCCTGCGTCTCTTGTCTCCCCCTTTTGTGACGCGTACGGTCCAAGGAAGTATCGAAAACATAGCACAGGAATTAGAAACTCGTTTTTCGAAGATGAAATAAATTGACTTGTTTCTATTTAACACGTGACCTTTAGAATTAATTTTTAAACTCCTTAGAGAAAATCTTTGTCGCCCGTATATGGGCGACGTGGCGAAGAACGTGCTAAACATGTATATTAATGTTGAGAACAAATTCTCGAGTTTCGGTTAAGACAGCAGCGCGCACAATGGTGTACGAGGTAGATATCCGGGTCGACGGATAGATCGGAAAGCGGCAGCTGTAATCGAGTCGCATTCCAACTCTGAAACTCGCTACTTTTATCCAACTTTACTTTCCAACGATTGCGTTCCGTCACGACGATAAACCATGCGTTGCACTCAAGCCCCGCCGCGCGACGTCTGTATGTAGCCAGGTATCGGCGTACGTGCGGCAATATCTTTCGAGTAAGCACCGAGTGTCTCCCACGGGAGTTATCTCGGGTATCCCTTTTCGTCCTCCCTTCGTGGCGGCTAAGGCAGAGGTGGGTGACTCGTTCAACGGAAGCCACGAAGATAAAAGTTCGTGCGGAGTTGATCGACTCGGTCTGAGAGACAACGAGCGCAGGGAAGCGTGGATGAAAGGGGTGTCGGTAGGATCGAACCAGGGGGTGGTTAAGCCAAAGGAGAAGGGAGTCGAACGGACTGCGAGAGCTGACCGTACGTTAAAACTTCCTCGGGGCGACCACCCCCCGCCACTTCCAGTGGATCCTTTTCCTCCGAACACCCATCGTCTCCTCGATTCGCAACCACCCCCCCCATGAACCATCGCCGTGGCAAAAGTTACACCATTACGTGATAGGGCGGAAAAGCTCAAGGAGAGAGACCGAGAGAACGGCGGGTTTAGAACCGGAAGACCACTCGCGCCGTCGACTTTCCACGGCGTCCAATTCTTTAGAGGTCTCATCTTCCCGACATTCTTCCCCTAACTTTCTTCGGACAACTATTTCTCCGACTGCGAACCGTTTCGATGGTTGTTTGTTTCTCCAGTTTACGCTGTACAACGTGTTCCGGCGATACGGGCGATCCTCGGGGCAAAAAGAAACGTGCGTTTTCGCACGTCCTTCCGTTACCGAGAACAACTTTGAACATCCGTTACGCTCGACTAGTCGCAGCTAAAAACGTGCTCGCTCTTCGTCTAGACCAATCGCGAATGCAGTTTTTGGTATATTTTCGATCTGTTTCTATGCGAAGAATCGCTTTCAGCCCTCTCGAGTTAAATCGCTGAACCGTCTTATATATCACGGAACGTTTCCATCCGCATATGCCTTGGAAAAACATCCTGGAAGAAGCTAGGGGGTATTACGTATCGCTCGGTGTATCCTGTTATTCGCGAACACGTGTACACAATGAGCGGGTCCCTTCCGCTTCGATTCCGGTTAGTCGTTCCGCGTGGAATCTCGCTCGACTGGAACGCCGTTCGAGGGAAGCTCCTTTCATAGGCACCCCAACTCCCCGAGTATCTCTCGGCGAGCAGTGACGTAAGTCGTAAAATAAAAAATTCATTTCGGGCCGTCGCTGATGGCCGCGCTTTTCCGCGGTAACGTTATTCCGCCATTCGTCTCTCTTTATTTCGCGTATGGAAAAATTTCATCCCCTTAGTCCGCGCTCGTTCCGCCGGCGCAGATAAAGCCACGCGCACGGAACAATTTATCGCGTTCCATTTCCAATTTTCCCCGCGGGTCGGAAGCGTTTCCTCTCGCGTTAACCGAAATTAAGAGCCATCGGGTTTCTTCTCCTTCCAGTCTTATTTATTGAACGTCGCTTTGCCGTACCCTTTCCCCATGGTTCCTTAATGCTTCCAAAATACCATTCGAGCGAATCGTTACTCTAGCTTCCGGAATGCCATTTTATTCGCCGGCAGAAGGGGCCTTTTCATCGGATGAAAAATCGACTTCCAGGTTGAACGTATCCGTCGAGATCTAGGAATCCGAAAGTAGTTACCGTAACTTTCGATGGCGGCATTCGAAGGTTCTTCTAAATTGTAGCGCTACACTGTTTCGCGTTGTTTTTTGCTGCTAATTCTGTGTCAAATTTACTTTACTGTTTGACGTCAGAGAAATTGCAGGTATTCGTATGGAATTGAGAATACAGTTCCATTTATTCGAACGAAATTTTCGTCAATGTTCCATTTAGTAAATTTTTGCTGAATTTCTATTGTTTGAATTTATCCGATTATATGAAATATTTGTCCCCCATTTAGTTGACAGAGATGGAGTTCCGCTGTAAAGAGGAAAACGTCGTTATCTCGTTAGTCGATGTAGTTGCGATTCGGGGATCCCATTCGCAAGCCTATGGAGGGAGCATTACGTACCCGGTTGGTCCAAGTTTCTCGAGGAAAACGGTGAAACGGGCATTAGTTAGGAGACAATTCGATACTTTCTTCGGGGACGCGTGCGGTTCTCGTTTGCCGTAGGGAGGAAACTATTTCCGAATTCTCAGCCGATGAGACCGATCCCTTAGCGCCAACTTATGGATATCTAATACAAGTTCCAGCGAGTTTCGAGCGGTTGTACAGTTCGGTGTGGGCGAATGTATGCGTGTTCAGGGGGGCTGTAGAATAGCGGTAGATGCGGGCAGGCGGGCACAATGAACCATGGAATGGTGGCGCTTTAATGGCGAGAAGTCGTCGAATTCCATGGTAGACTGGCGCCGAGAGTCTTCTTGAAGGCATTCGAGGAGAGTTAGAGACTCGGCGAGGGTTGGAAAGACTCCGAAAAGACTCTTTGTCGCATATTCGTCTGGGAGACGACGATAGTCGCGGTAAATTGGTTTTACGCCTAATACCGCTCGCCGAGTATCGTATTTTACGCCAACTGAAATGTAATTATCCTCGTGAGCAGCTGGTATGCCCGTTTGCAGGGATTACAGCGCGACGAGAATATTTCCCCGGATTTCATTTTTCTGTTGTAGGATCGACGTTGTTCGGGACACTGTCGACGGTATATCGATAAGTCGACGACGAAAAGGGACCGCGACCGGAATATTTCGGTTATTATCTTGGGGATATGCGGTTGGCAATATCGACGGTAAAACGCATAATGAAATTCCCGGGCTCTCATATTTTCGTAATTTTAAATAAAATTTAAAACGTCTTGTCGTCGAGGTCGAGCAATTTTTCAAAATTTTTGCAAACGTCAATTTGATTCCGTAACCAAAGCTCGGCGTAGCGTTTCAGGCGGGGTCACGAGTCGAAAAGAAAAAGCATCGAGGCGCTCCGAGCTCGCAGCTGCGAGGCGCAAATCCGTTTTCGTGGGAGGGCTCGCGATAAAGAAAATATTTCCGCGGGATTTGAATCGACTTTAATGCAGAATCGTGGTAATCTTACGCCAAGCTCCGAAGGCTCGTAGTCGTTGTCGTCGGCGGATGGCGGCAGCCGCCGGCAGAGATTCGTTGGTACCACCCCCTAGGATCCCTCGGTTCCCCTTTCAGCGGCCAATAGAGCGAAGAACTTGGTGCCAAGAAAGCACAGTTGGCGCGCGGAGAGTAGGAACGGTCTGAGTAGCGAAAGGGAGAAGAATGCATGGCGGCGAGGAATCGGGGCCGCGCATTGTGACGCGACCCGCCGGCAATTAGCGGACCCATTCAGAGCCCACCCCTGATTTTGGACGTCTGCTGGCCGAGCTAATGGTTCGACGGAATGAAAGGGGAAGGTTGTTCGAGCGAGTTTAAAACACGCGTGTCGAACACCACCGAACGACTGGTAAAGTTTCGATAAAGAACATCGAATTCTAAGGTAAAGATATAATCTGTTCCTTACGATTGAAAAGGATACACCGCAATTTCGATATCGTCGCTAGATACGCTAAGGCAAAGTGGAGTCTTTGTCGAAAGGCGGGAGACCTTGAAACGAGCAACTAATAATCGGGTAATTAAGGAATGTCTGCGACAGAGAAAGGGTAAATCATTGTTTGCGGTGCACAATGGTTTGACCAAACTTCGCTTTAAATTTCTAAAGGCTCCCCCTCGATCGTCTTAATGGATTATCTCGGAACGGCTAGATGAATTCAGCGGAATCTTGTCGCGATACCCTTGGAACGAAATCGTTCTTCGTTCGAATAATTTCCTTCTCGTTGTCGTCTGTGATACGCAGGAAGCATAGATCATTCGACTCTTCGATAGTGAACGCCAAGAAAAAAAACTTGGATTTTGAGGTTTTTTTGAGGATTGAGGTTTTTACATTATCTTTCAATCCGCCCTCTGCGGATAATTGCAATTCGCGTGATTAGCAAGAAACGGTGCTCGCGGGTTTTCGGATCAGGCACGTACTCCGAGGATCGCCGAAAGCGTTGCCCTTTTCTCATCACTCGCGCCGTCCCTTTTTTGTTCAACCGACTTACCCTCTTTGTTGCGTCGTAGGAGGGCCGGACGCTGAACGAACTCGCGTTCCAACGCTGCGGAAAAACGATAGACCGTCGAAAGGGCTCGAAGTTGCTTCTCGGGAAACCGTTTAGTTTTCGATAGTGGATGCAGACGGCCAGCAACAGCCGGACCCAAGCGGGAACCGGGAAAACAAAATTCTGACTGTTCTCGTCAAAGTAGCACAATTAGTCAACATTGACGTGGCGAGTAATGGCTACCGATGTCGAGGCTGTTCATACTCGTATTTCATAACCCCCTCCGCTGTCGGCCTTGTCGCTGTCGGCCTTGCCGATGCTTCGAGGGTGGTTCAGTTCGTTTCATGGCTGAACACAGCGTGTCTCGTTAGGAACTTGAGCTTCCTCACCCTTCTTCGGTACAACCTACTCACCGGCGAGGCCCTCGTGGCTCGTCTAAGGGTCTGCTCGCAGAGTTTACCAAGGATTGGGGTAACTTTCGGCTATGACAGCTCCCTCCTCAGGCTTCCTCGGTTTACCCTCGGTCCTCCGTCGTCCACTATCTCCATCCCCTTTTACTCCAGCGGTCTTTCGACGTTGTTCTCTTCGTCCCTCGATCCGGCTCCGCTCCTTCTGTATCTTTGCTATCCTTGGCATCGCTAACCAAGCTTCGCTATCAGGAAGGCTGACCTCGGATCTGTCAGGAAACTTGGACAACTTGTTCGCAGCTTGTCTACCTCGATGTCTTGCCCTTTCTCCTGTGATTTTCGGCAGAGATTCTTAATAGTTTGACTAGAAATTACAAAAATTTATAAAACTTGTTCGGAGGACAAGATCAATTTAGGAAAAGGACTTTCTACTTCTTTTCGTTCTCCTACTAAATATACGAACACGTTCCGTGCCGCGTGCAGGTAGAATTATTTTTAATTACTATTTCGCGTTATTACTCGTTGAGGTTTTCCCTTATCGTTCTTCGAAGTGTCGCCGTACCGCCTCGCCATGACGTAATTTGTGGTACGCGTTGACGTCGATTTTATCTTAAACCGTTGCACGGATTTTATCGTATCGGACGAATTAAATTAATCGACGACGCGTGTCGTTCCGACCGCGAGTTCCATTCGACGGAATAATTTATGGAAGATCCGTCACGCAGATTCCGTCGTACCTTCGTTTAGTTATAAATGATCTAGCGCGATCGGTTTCCCCGGAATGTGTTGGTTTCATTCTCCCTGGCCGCTTCGTCTTATTTTTGTCCATGGGTTTGCATGCAAAGTAAAATGTATGTATATATCGAAGTTTTATGCAAACAAAAATATGCATTTCCATTTAAATAATAATGAAATATAGAAAACATATACTTAGGAAATATGCTTCTACAATCATCCATCTTTGTCTAATTACACTTACACGGTCTATTCGACTAATATTATCCTCGCGATGCATATAAATTTCTTCGAATCTCGACCGTAATTTCGTTCCATGCCTGGTTCCCTTCATTGCGGATACACGACATGTTCGACCCTGTTTTGGAAATTCCCGATAGACTCGGCCAGTCACGGGGTCGATTCAAAATCGGACGGACAGGCGGCGAAGCATACTCCTGGGCTTGGAGGAGCACCGACTGACACACGCGAAACCCCGAAACCCAGATGTCTGACACCGACGCAAGGCGAGTCTCCCTGCCAGGCTTGACGGACGCCGGAATACTTGGTGTAATTGATGATACTTGACGGCAACTGTTGCAGCCGACCGTACCTCGAGAGATCACTGTACACCTGGCCAAGCTTACCCTCAAAGCGTATCGAGTGACTTTGGCGGATCGACGACGCATCGAAGTTGGTGTCCGGTCTCTCGCCGTTTATGATCACGTTTGACGGACCCTGTGTCTTGCTTCCCATCCCTTTAGGCGTGTTCCGATATGGAATTCCGCCTAATTCGCGCTGTATCGGAGGTCTTAGCCGATCCTATTTCTTAGTGCGGAACATCCGCGGAGAAAAGCAAGCGTTAGTTTAAAGGGTTAGTTTGGTTGAAGCGAGTACTCTCGTTTAGTTTTGAAGCAATTTTCATAACTTTTTTGCAGCCAAAGTACTTGAGATGAAATTTCGAAATTTGGTAGGCGTATTTGCACGTATGTACATATACGAGGTTCTCTGAAATTTTCATCTGTCTTGCTCAATTCGAAAGATTGTTCGTTTTGAGATCGATGTCTCTTTAAATTCGACCGTCGATTACCACTCTGGAGCTCCTTTCTCATCGATGGGGCGAGTACAGTGTGCGCGTTGGGAGAACCTAGCGCGTTAACAGTTAATACCGAGGCGCGTGTACCGGTTTCATTTAGAACTTAGGAAACCTAATTTGTCTGGCAGTGATACCGCGCAACGGTGTGTCTGATTTTGGCACAAGATTGCTCACCGTGTTACCGTGAACCTTGTACGAACGAATCCGTAGGAACTCCCGACAAGTCGTTAATCCAAGTTTCTCTCTAACAAATCGAGGTGTCTCGCGACCGCGCTTCTGCAGGCAGCGTTTGTCGTTTAAATAGGAATCCTTTATTAGAAAAAAGGTTACGGGACGAGCACTTCGACGAAGCAACGAGATCGGAATTGGCGTCGGGAGCGAAGGGTTCCGTTGGCCGTGTTCCAGTCACCTTTTTTCGAGCGCATATCCTCTATCGCGCGCCAATGTTTTCCGCTTCCCGAGGAACAACTAATCCGTTCTGTTCTTCATTAACGGAGAAAATCCTTCGCGTGCCTGGTTGGTTCGTTCTTTTATTGGCCCACGTCCAACGTTTCGCTGCCGTCTTATTCCATTCTTCGCTCGACTCTCCTGCGTTCTTGCCCGCGTTCTCCACGGTTGGACTTGAATTTCTTTCCGGAGAATTTCCGATGACTATTTCGACTGGCTGTTAAAAACATACGAAGTAGATAAGTCAACTTTTCATCGTTCCTTACCCCTGGTCCGAATTTCTCCTCGTTTCTTTGAAAAATGTTGGCATCCTTGCTAGACGCGGCTTCGCAGAATTTGGAACAGACGATACCCGGTTTCATTGACGTATATTATACCAGCAGTCGTGCGTTGCAAGCGGATAGTAGCTCACAGCAATAGTCTCGCGCGCTGTTCGCAACAGTTGATAGGATGCGCACTGATATTGGATTCAGGGATGCCGGCGGAACGTCGGGGTCGAGCTTTATGAGAATTACGACCTATTGATAGCGATGCCGTTGTCGTCGTCTCCTTCGCTAAGCGAATCCCGTCAAGTTCGCATAACTCAGCGCCCAGACCACGTTTGACGTCTATTTCTGAGAGGCAATAAGCGACAACCATGCTGGTCGAAGCTCGAACCGTAGTAGCCCCGAGTACAATTTACACTTTTTCCTTATCACACGCGTATCGCGTGAAAAGTGGTTTATTTTTCGTTGGTTGTTCGAAATTTGTATCTGGATGATAATTTCGCACGAGTCTGGTTCGCGCTGGCGCGTACGCCGCCGGGGAAACAGGAAATTCCTGCACGCTTCCGGTCACAGAGGGAGGAAAGATAAAGGGACAGGGACGAGAAGAGGATTCGGTCTAGATTCGCGCTTCCCTCTGTATCTCTCGTTCTCTAAATTCGTTCACTTTTTTTTCCACCCCTCTTTTCGCTCGTTTCTTTTTCCCGCCCACGCATTCCCGCTGCTTTGTTTTCGTTTCGTTTTACTCTCGTTTCTCGCGCTAGTCTTTTTTTCGTTTTCGCTTTCCGCCACTCCCTTTTACCTCGTCGCTTCGCCATCGCGAGGGTTTGCGAGTTAAAACTTTTTACCGCGGACAACAACCGTAGATAAGGACGGCGCGTAATTCCTCGCTCGGGCGGTAGAACTACGCCGGCAATAAAAGGGAAAACCGAAAAAGGGGAGCGCTAGGGTGATCGGGAAAAAGCGAGAGAAGCGCAGGATTCGCCGATAGCTTTAACACTTCTGCTCTATCGCCTTGTGTGATTCGTGATTAACGCGTGCGAGTTTACCTAAACGCACGGACTCGTTTTGTCTACAGGCAGACCTCGAGGGAACAAAAGGCTCTTCAGATATATTCCTAAGTATATTTTCGTAATTGGGAAACGTGCACGGAGACCTTGCTTTTATTAGAAGGGATGGGTTACATCGTCTCGACGGGACTTTTTCCGCCTTGGATCCGTTTGTGTCTCCTTTCGTTCGGTTACTCTTTTTCCGCGTACCAATAAAATAACTCCAAAGGCAGGGGGAGCGCTAAGCAAAGTGTTTCACTTTACGTAACGAGCCGGAGTTGACGCGAAGCGGAACGTCTACGCGGAAACGATAACGCACGCACGTCGTGGCCACGCTTGTAAAGGCCCCTTCCCCAGCGGAAGTTAAAGTCCGTGTCGTGACGATCCGCGCGTTTTCCAAGGCGTGTTTCACGGCGTTTTCTGTCGACGCGGATTACTTCACCGTGCATAATCCAGCTCGACTGCGCCTAAAGAGTGCAGGAATACTCCTAGCCGGCTATGGCTATGGCTTCCCGTGTACGCCATTCGCTCCCTGGAATAATTATGATATCGTGGAAGAGATACTGTACGGGGTGGTGTTGTTCACGTCGGTGCACAGGAAGGGGCGTAGCAACGAAGTTGATAAACCTAGTTATAACGTGGTCGCCAAGCTCGATTTGAGCCACCCTCGCGTTGCCATTTTCGACGATCTTTCCTTCCTTCCGAAAAAGGTAAGAATTAGTTGGTCGATTAAGGAGATATCTTTTTCTTTTTCATCAATTTCGAGACGATACAATTTAATCTTTAATGTAGATTAAGGGAAGAAGTAAAGGATCCATTCCGTCTTCTTGGAACGTAGGCGCGCAGCGTGGGAGGACGCTTCATCCCTTTAGGTTTGTTTATCGCTCATCCTTTCGAGTTGTACGTTGAAAATAAACAAGTCAGATGGAAACGCGGGAAGGCGGACCGAGTGAATTCATTAAGAGGCATGTTGCGCCGTTAAAACTGTTCCGAGACGCGTGTCTGGAAATTCAAGTCGCGGTCGCGACGACGACGCCTTAACTCGCCTTAAGGCGTTGCGTGCGCAGGAGACGAGTCCTCTCGCGAATTTCACCGGCGTTAATTGCCCCGAGGCGAGGATATCGTAAGTTCGCGAATCTCTTCGTCGCTTCTTCGCGAGTTTCCGGTTACACGGTTCATTCGTAACGACGCAATTCTCGTTTCTCATGCCGTTTCTCTCATTAAGGGGTTACACCGAGTTGGGGACGTAAAATATTCATGATTCTTTAAAAAGTAATTGCGATGGAACTCTCCGCCGCGTTCTAAACGGTCTTACTCCTGACACCCGAGTGTACATTGTTCGCAGAGTACAACAAAAATATTTTTAATCCATTTAATTACATATAGTTTATCGCGTGATAAAATACTGGAGGTTAACCCGAAACGGGGAAGATTGTTTTCCATGTATAGGCAACGCTTAGTTGGTGACGTTCTCTTTTTAAAGTGCGTATCTATGTGTGTCATCAAGCCCATCATCTATGATATCTATATGATATAGTCGTCATGACACAAAATACCGCCATTTGTTCATTTTATTGAAAACCATTTCCTCCCAATAACTTCATTTTATAATTCGGATAGCAATTTTTCAACCTCGTGTGACCCCTTAATCGTCGGCGTCACATTTGTCAAGGGTGGATCGAGTTTCCGGCGTGACTTCGGTCTCTCTTCGCGAAACTTTGGCGAAAGACGCTGGCAGCCACTTGGCTGAATCACCGCGACCCTCTTTGCGAAGATTTCTTTCCTTCCGGACGTCTCACTTTCGCTTGTCTTCTCGCGACTATTCCCCTGCTCCGTTCGTCCGGTCGACAATAAAGTTGAACCGACTGTCTACGTTTAATTGTATTAGAACAAGAAGCTACCGAGTATCGCCTCTTAATTTTAGCTCTCTCAGTTTCTTCGATTATTTAAGCGGTTGTCGCAAATACTTTCCCGAATAAAGGTCAAACTGAAACCATTCACAAAAGATCGTAGACTTTTTTAAAATCTCCGAATAATAGATTTGATCAATTGTTCACATTACCCTTAATCAGGATCTTTCAATATAAAAATGTACCAAAGTAGATAGAAATACTTCCACCGTACAACTTCGGATATTTCGCATCCAGACGGAATATCGCAGGCGGTCGTATTTAGATTTCACGAGGCACCGCGAGAATCGAATTCCGAGCTCCAAAGAGGTTGAACTTCGCGAGAGTTGTACGTCACGGAAGAAACTGATCAAAGGCCCGGTTCTTCGTTACGAGAGTCGACTCGACGTTTCCCTCTCGCGTTCAGCTCGGCTCGCGGGAGCATTACGACGACATTATCTTCCGCGTCACGATAAATTCTTCACGTGCCCCACGTGCACACCGAAGCGGCTGCATAGGCGTAACCGGCACCGTCTCCGAAAATTCCCCCCTCCTTGCGGTTATTTATGCTTGCCGTCGCGGAAACTTGGAGGCGAAAGTTGGCGCCGGATTCGCGACGCACACACGTGGCCGAGTTAACGCTATGACAAACGACAACGCGACGACTTCTCATACGAGCGAGTTCGCCGATGCAACCGCCTCGCCCCTGGAATTAATTCTTATTAACTGATACCAGGGTTCGCGAAATGGATTCTCCTGGAATAGCGGCTCGATAACGCGGATTTGGTGCGGCTCTGTCTAAGGACCAAATAGAACCTCAACGAAGCGAGAATGTATGCGCTTAAAACGAGTTAACAAAACTAAAACGACGAGACGGACGTACCGGCACTCTTCTAGAATAAAGAGAAACTCGGTGCATGTCACAGGACTCGAACCCAGGGAGCATTATCAATTAGAGAAGCGGAAGATCGACGCTTCGGAGCCGTGGGGTCTCGGGTTGACGAACACCTCGTCAGCGAGGATTGTACGAAACAATTCATTTGCAGCGGAAGCAACTTTCAGAAAGACGCAACGAAGCAGATTGGTACCTGGAAGCGGATAATTCGTGAAGCGACGTCATCGTAGCCCGCGCTAACAAGAGTTCCTTGCTACGCTTTTCGCAGCTAATCAGATTTAACTGCTTCTCGCAGGACCCGCGGCAGCGAACGCGAAACTGCCACTGCAAGCCTCGTTGTCGCATCCAGTTCTGTCGTTGTTATCGTCAGCGTTGTCGCGCTACATGTCTCGAAACGATGAAACTTTTGGCGGCGAGAGAAGCGGAAGAATGCCTGACCCGTTAAAGGATCCGCGTAAATCCGTGATAGGCTTTTTTGCGGCGGTTCTGCTGAAGGGGCAAGAACGCGTATGGCGCTAGTGTCTCGCACTGCTTAACTTCCAGGTCGCGCCTTCTTCTAGTAGAATAGCATTTCTTTCCCTTACAGGAAAAAGAATTACTCGAACAGCGAAATACATTCCCTGTCTATTGGTTGCTCGATTGCTCATCGTTCCTGCCAGCGAACGAAACACGGTTGTGCTCATTGAAAAATTCTCGAAGCGTTTTCACGCGACGGCCTTCGAGTGGAAACAGTTCATTCCCGACGTTACCAGTCTGCCGCAAGAAAAATATATTTCTCGAGGGCTCGGTATCGTGGCTTCGCGTCACGTTTCAGTATACGTTTATTAACTTGCAAATGACGGGAGTCTGTCGACCCCTTTATCGACCGTTTCGGCCGCGGGGAACGCCTCGTAGCGATAAGTCGACTCGACGAATTACGCTCGATTCGGTAAGTAACCGGCGAAAATAATTCAGCGATCGAGATGCAGCGTTTTTCAACAAAAGTAAATACCAACTTGCCTCTCGCGCGTTGAAATATTTCATCGCCCAGGTTATTACGTCACGACCCCGACATTTTCCTGGGAAAATTGTTCGGTAAATTCTTAATCGCGCAGCTGGTGAATTTGCATTCAACTGGAAATTCAATTTAAAGGCTACTTATATCTCGTTCCGTACCTAGAGACCGTTGCATTTGATTATTTAAATTTAAACGAAAGCCTTTCGGTTGCGTCATTTTGTTAATTAAACGTCCCCTTCGCATTTGATCGTGATTGACCAGAAATGGTCGCCGTCGATCCTGGAATCGCTGATACGCTTATTTGTCTCTCGATTTTAGATTTGTCCCATATTTAATTCAATGTAAATAGAGATATAAACCTAGGTCTATTTCATAAATTATCGATTATCGGATGAATTAGTTGTCAGTTATTGATCGATCAGAGAGACTCACGGCTAACTTTCTCGACGCTGCGCGTTGATGGATCGAGTGCTGTTGGATGATCATTCTCCCAGGTTGAACTCGAGTACGCGACATTTCATCGATAGATAATGTGTGCATCGACGTCGTCGAAGGAAGTTCTCCGTTATGAAAATGATTATACAGTCAAATCTCGGTAGGAGTGCCGGCGATCTTCGGGGATTGTTCCGAACAATGATTCGTAGTGTTAAGCGTTACATCTTTCATCAATAATCGCCCTTTCGTATCGTTCAAACGATGAAAATTTTCGCGTACACCTTGGTTTCGGGACGAAACGAAAAGTTTGCGACCGTAGGTGGCAGCTGAATCCTTCGTCCTCGCCTTGAACGATTCGCAGTCGCGCTTAGCACGTGGGACCCGCGCTGTTAACATTCGTCACCCGGAAGTAGGGTCTCCCGAGCCTTGGCTGGGTTAAGTTAAGAGCCAGACAGGACACGGAACGGCTTCGATGCAGGTGCAATCTCACGTTGCATCTTTAGTATCGACGCACGTTACGACTCCGGTCTAGCGGAACGTTTACTACCGTCGAGTCCTGTTCGGTTTCTATTGTTATGCGGGGGAATAAAATTTAAGTAGACGGCGGAAATACAAGCAACGATTCGACGTCGATGCAATTTCGTGGATATATCGTTTCTCGGAGGTACGCGATCAAAAATGGGAGAAAAGGAAAAGGTAACCGGTTCGCGTATTACACGATCGATTGATAAATCACCGGTGAAATCGCGCGCGGTATTAAGTCGCTGATAATGCGGATTTGATTTGCTCGATCGACAACGTATTATTGTGTTCGTTGCCATTGATATATACGCGGCCGATAGAAATCGCTTTCGATGAAATACGAGTGGATCGGTGCCGCGGTCTGAAAATCGTTTTCGTTTGACTTATGGTTAGATAGAGATCGATTTATCTTGGACGACGTGCGATCTCGATCTACTCGTTCGGTGTTCGACGTAACACCTTGGTCTCCGATACCTTGGTTTGTTAGGGGTTCCAAATTAAAAAACATCTTTTTCTTGTAAACGATCAATCTGTGCAAGTGGAATGCGCTGTAAAAATTTGATACGACCGATATCGTAAATAAAGGATCGAGGGTTCGTTGGTTGGTTCCGTGGCAGACTTCTTCTTCGGTGGTCCGCGATAATATCGGTCGAGGAACGTACTGCTTGGCGGAAGTTGGCGTGCTCTGTTCCCGTTCCGCGTATTGTTAGGCGGGCTGGGTTTCATCGCTCCCTTTCCACAGCCGACGATTCCAGCTCCACTGTTCCCTGGAAACCGTAAGCATAATTGCGGAGTCTTGTCTTTAGAAACTAGGCACCTCGACGATACTTTCCACCTCGAGCCTGTCAACCGAACCTACTAATGAGGAAATTACAGCGTCCGCGTGTAATCGATAACGAAGTGTCGACGCTGAATTGAGGCAAGTCGGAAACGGGCGAACTTTCAGCTTCGATTATTCAGGTGTCTGGCGGTGGAAGGAAGATGAAATCCATATCGGGGCAACTTCCATTATTTCCTTGACCCGAAATCAACCCAAGTGGTCTTTTCTTTTGACGGGCGTTAAATCAATTCACGGACTGGTGAATGGGAGCACTGGAAAAGGAGAACGTTAAAAATTGGTTTTTACATTAAAAGTTACAATTTTATAGTCCCTCTATAATCTAGGTCTCGAAACTACCCCAGAATCTTTATTAACTTAATTTCTTTTAGAACAATAGATTTTTGTCCACGCTGAAGTACCAGTTTCATTAAATACATTATCGTCCAAACGTTTGTTCTCGAATCGTCGAGTAGCTCTTTTCATCCCATCTCGCGTTGAAACAACCTTCTTGTTCGATCCGTGGATCCTGGAACGCGTCGAATATCTTCGCGCAGAACTCGGTCGTGTCTCGAGGTCGATACGATCGAGAGAGAATTGTAGGTACGAGCACGGCGGTGGTTATATTTTCACAAAATTCCAGCAATTTCGTCTGTAAGTTCCCTCGTCGCCAAGTATTTGTTTTCCAAACAGAACTTGGTCGCCCGCGAGCGAGCACTACTTCATCCGGGCATTAATACACTCTAATTGCTCCTCAAAATTTAATTTCGCATTCGAGACTCAAAACAATCTCTCGCGATTGTTTTCCACGCGCAGAGTTCTCCGTGCGGGAATGGATCGCGTTTTTGGCCGTACTACCGAGGGTAGTTACGAAGAGCAGTCTATCTTTCGACTCGGGATTGGATTTACGGGTTGCCTTCGGACGATGCATCGCCGTCGTTATCTCGAACGTTCGTTAGGAGTTCGTTAAACGATACACGGAGGTTGTGGATAGTGTTTGTACAGACAGTTTCAAACGAAACTATTTGCAACTCCGATTAGTCTTGGATCTTCGTAACATCGATAATTCCTCTTGCTTAAGAGGGTACACGCAGTTCTTCTAGGCTTAGTTCAAGAATTTTTGGGTAGGGTATCCGTTTCGTTCGTTACTTTTATTCTTTCGGCAAATGTGCGTTGTGCTCGGTGCACGTCCGAAAGCAACTCCCGGCGTATAAAGCGCAATTAAACGTAGTCGCGCAAGCGAGCGTGTTAATTATTTAATAAACGTGTCCTACCAAACTGACGATGCGCTGTATGCTTTTTTCTTGCGACTATTAGCTCGGATTTTACCGGGGAACGTTTCGTTACGTTTATATAATGCTGCTCGCACCGCAATGGATTTCACAAAGTAAACGTACATCCTCTTTCCAGGTACACGGGGTGTACTGGTAGCGAGTAAAGAAAATAAACGTTATTACTGTGCGTTCGTGCTACAGGTAATAACACTGGGTAACTTATCGCGAAATAATGTTACGGAACTGCTGCAGAAACGATTTATAGATCATGGTTATAGTGGCTATCATGATTATGAAATTTGTGTAATCGAAACTCGAAATGACCGAATAATAGATGGTGGAATATCGTTAATTCTGTTGGAATTGTTTGTAAAAGTACTCTTCTCTCATTGGAATGTAATACTTGATATCTTTGATGTAGAGTAAAGTGGAAGGTTTCGCGTGTTCCCTTTTATGAAACAAAAGAAATATGGCGGTCATTTGAAGTTCGAAGGACGAATAGCATGGTATGAAAATTGCAAAAGGTAAAAAAAAAGCGAGTGTCGAAACTGTTTTGTTTACAGAAAAAAGCACTTAAAGTTAAAAAGAGCATCGCGAAACGGTGCGCGATCACGCAGGTGCACGGTCGCAGCCAGGTGTCGGGTTCAAGGTATCGCGCGTGCTTTCTCGCGTCGCCGAGAGTGCTGCTCAACCTCGTTCCAAATGCACCTCACCTCCGCCCAAAAATCCCCGTGAAACCGTCGGCTCTCGTGGGCAAATACTGGCTCTCGAAATTGACTACGAACGATGCGCAAATTGCGAAACCGTCGGTCACTCTGTTCCGCTGCCCATTTTCATTTTCCTCGCTCGCGACGAGTCCCCATTTTCCACCCGTCGCGAATACTTTTCTTCATCTTTTATTTTGTCCACCTCTTCAGATAACTCGAGTTATTCGCCACGTGACGACCAAACGTGTGTTAAACGAGGAAAATTTGCTCGATGGTTTATCTCATCGGTCTTGAAGGAGGGCTCGTAAACGAAGTATTGAAAATGTGTTTGGATATATATTTTTAATCGTGGAATTAAGAGGGTGCAACATTGTAACGACCTAGTCCTCGGGGGCTGTAGCTACATTTGATTGTAAATCTAGTTGCAGTAAGGGCTTAGCGATCCCGAGGTACCCGAGCTATATGAGGCCAGTGGGCCCCAACAGACGTGTACAAGAATTCCATGTATGAAGTTAAGGGTCGATGTAGAATAATGTACGATGCGTATCTTTTGAGAAATGGGCCAAAAAAGTCGATATATTTAAAAAATTTTAATGTCGCGCCCTCTTAAGATAGTAAGAGGTTGTTTTTCTTAGACGAACGGTAGACGACCGTGCTTTATCTCCCATTGTATCCCAGCAATTTTTATTTAAATGTTGCTTATTTCCGCCGTAGGGAAACGTTATCGTCGCGTCGCTGTTCTTGACCGATCGAAGCCGAGAGAGTTTTAAAGCCCCCGTTGTATCTTTGCGGCGCAGCTGTAAGCACGCTCGAGCAACTGGGTCGATCTCCAGGGAAATAACTCGCTCCCTTTTAGGGAATATTCTTAAAGGATGCAGCGATATGTTTCCTTTGAACGACGGGGGTACGCCATCGACGGCGACGATGCGCGAGGCCGCTGGTATTCGGGGGCGGATGAAAAAGAAGCAAGGAAAGTACTTAGAGAGATCAGAGTGGCGAGCGGGAGGGTTGGTAATTCGCGCGCGAGGGTGCGAAAGACACAACGAGGCGCGACGGAGGAGATTTTAATAAACACTGAGAGAGGTTCGTTGCTATTATTGCAATCGACAACGATACACACTCCCGAATCTGCACGCATTATTGTGCCCCGTCTTTTGTGCTTCTGTCCGCTTGCTCCCTCGTTCGTCGGCTGTGTACACGATTCCCCTGGTAAATGCAGCTTCGTTCGCGTCCCTCTTTATTCCGCGCTTCGTCATCAGAGAAATGCACTCTTAAACATTCGTTTTCGTAACATCGTCCCCCCTTCAACCCTCTTTGCTTGATCTCTCCGAAGAACGTGTCGCGAGACTGCTTGTCCAAAACGTTTCGTCTCGTTAGACGGTCTCGGCGCGCGTGTCTCTTTCATACGGTAAAAAACGATGTTCGTGTAATTTGGAATATAGTAGGAGAGCACTGGAGAGCACAAGTTAGTCGCCGTACTCTTCGAATCGGGACAGAAAGAAAATGGAATGAAAGTAGTAAATCGCGATAGCTTTAAATTAACCCGTGGGGTATGTCGAAGGATGTACGAAAACGGTGCTCTTGGAATCTTTACTCGAATTGTGCTCGTCGGTGGTAAAAAGTAACCGTTCTCTAATTCGAGAGAGACGCTGGGGGTGTTAGGCTAATTGAGTACGTTTCGGAGGCAATCGGATGGTCCATTATCGTGGTGTCGGAATCCGCGTCGCGGCGACACGTACTTAGCGTACCTCGGGGTGTCTAAAGGTGATCGAGGCGATTATTGGTCCGTTAGGACGCGTGGCCGGTCGATCGGCTTAATGGACTCGCACGTACCAGCCGAGCTGAATCAACCTCCGATCTGTCCTTTGGACGACCAGCCCCACACCTCTCGTTTATAAAGGCTACGACATCGTTGGCTGGTCCGACAGGCGGTAATTGCCGGTCATCTTCCCACTTTTTGCGAAGGGTGGATCGCTTTCCCCGCTGTGTTCGATCAGCTACGCTAGCATCCCCCTTTATTTCTCTGCATTTTTACCTTTCCCTTTTAGATAAATTCGTCGATCGAGACCTATCGGTGACTCCACGAGGGAGATATTTTTCCTCTTTTGTAAGCGATATGCCTAGGCTCTTTCGCCAATCTTTCGCTCTTTCCCCTGTTTAGATAACGTTTGGACGCTGTTTTCCCAAGAACTTGATTCTCGGGGGGTTGCGACAGCTCTCCTGGTTCTCGAGGTTGTGGTTAGCAGACTTCGAGTCGAACGGTATCAGCAGAGAAGTCGGGACAGGGATTCCAAATTAAAAGAACAATACACTATCGAGAATAAAATAAAATGGGGAGGGTATACCACGCTAAACAAAAATGGTACACGCATTTGTCGTAGCCTGCATTCAAGAACTTTTTTTTTGTAACCAAATCTCCAGGAATTGTCGTTACATTATTTCTAATTCCACAGAAATCAAATTTTAGCCTCGTTGGGATTTTCACGATGATTAGTTTGGCAACCAACGCGTTAAAAAAAAACCGATAACTTTGGAACTCGAAGATTGAGGTTTTTCCAATAAAGCCGCTACTGTGTTGGTAAAAAGAGGATGGTTGGGAAATTTGGAGCCAGCTTCGGAATCGGAGGAGGCCGTTAATTACCAAATTCCTAATTACACGTACGAATCTTGAGAGGAAATTTGAACGGTGGGCGCAAAAAGCGCGAGGTTCGTTAGAAGGGCCCGGTCGAGAGGCAAAACAGGTAGTTAGGGTCGTCGAAGGGGTCGAGAGGCACCGAGAGGACGCTCTCGGGTTGCCGGGTCGAATTTGAATCCGAGATTAGAAAGTAGCTTCTGCTGGAATTTCCTCGGTGCGCGCCGAGGGATTTGAGGTCGCGTGGGGCCGACGCGGCGTCGCGGCGACCTACGAGCATGCGTTTATTAAATTGCTATCCTCCTGTGGGGTTAACGCCCACCCCCACCCCCTCCCCCCGGGCTACCCTTCCGACATCGCGACGTTGCCACGTTTAAATCTGAATTAACTGCTCGGGCGTGGTTCTCAGGTGCGTAACCCTTCTTCCTTTATACCTCGGCGAGGAAGAGTTTGCCTTGGACGTCCTGTTGCTCGACCCTTGCAGACTTTAGAACCTTTTATTGGAAGGGTTATTCAAAGAATTAGGCTTCAACGAGTCCGATTCGCGTAATATTACATAAAGGAATACACGAATAACGTGAAAGTTCTTCAGCTTTTACTATTTACTCACGCATATGACCGTCGCATATCGCGTTACACGTAGAACAGACCGAGGATTTCCCTTGTATAAAAAGTAGGATAATTTCATTTAAAGAAAGAGCAATTTTATCTCGCAAGTGCAAGAGCGCAGAGAGCCGGTCAGTCACGAGGCCGTCGTTCTCGCAGGCTCGTTTTCGCGCGTACGCGAGTCGAGGAGGGTGGTTTGAAAAGCTATCTGCCAGGAGGCAGGTTAATTTCGATGTGTACATATTTGTACGGGAGTGGAGCGCTCGGGCGAGTGGTGCTCGAAGTTTCAACGCGTGCAGCGCCTCTTGGAATATTCCTATGGCAGAGTGGCGTTGTTCGGCGATTTATGCGTTTCAATGGCTCCCTGAACGCGGATCCCAACGGTGTACGCGCGTCGTCAGGTGCCAGCTATCGTGCCTCGAGCTGACCGAGAAATTATAGCTCGCTTTAATTTCGAGTTGTTTACTTTATTGCTGGAACGGGGAAGACGCGGATCGATAACAGCAGCCGTGACATAATAACAAGGAAAGATAATACATTAATACTTTTTCCTGTAATTTAATAAAAAACACATGAAATCAGTTTCGTTACAAGCTCGAAAATATGACTCCGTTGGATCGCGCAAGAAAATTCAACGTAATTGCGAGCGTTGGCATTTTTCGCAGCTCGTAATCCTTGGAGATCGTCCTTCGCTCCCCAGGAAAACCCTGGGAAAGGGTGAAACGAGGAATAGCGATAGAATCCATAGCGCGTTGTACCGCGCGCGAGTATATTAAGCGTTCAAAATTTATGGTTGCTCAGGGTTCGCTGGGTTTTAGCCAGAATTCCAACGTTCCGGCAAGCTTGTTTCTTCGTTTAGTATCGGTTTTCTTTTTTCTCTCTTTCCGTATGAACCCCTAGTCCTTAATGAACGAAAAACTCCCCCGTTTGCGGCCAGGATACACGTGACTCGCGAACGACCGCGCGGATACGCTATCCCTTCCGCGGAAAATACGCCACTTATAGAAAAACAGGTGCTACCCTTATTGCTGGCTGACATATTGCGACTTGTATTGCCGTTCCTTCGGTTAAGGGAGCCAGCCAGCTGCTTGGCACGGAGCCGTTTGCGGAATAAGTAAACGCTCGTGGAGCTCGGATTAACCCTTCGCGACGAGAATTAACCCCCTCCGCGGAGGGTAGGTGGCTTTTATTAAAGAACGTCGATTAACCATATTTTTTTCCAGAAGTTCCGAAAGTTAATCGAAGTTAACAGAAACAAACATTTTCGTTAACCAAAAACCAAGTTCACCATGATTTTTTAAAAACTGCGCGAGAAATCGTGGAGAAGAATTCGACCCATCTTGTGCAAACAGTTTTAATAATAATTGTTGATTTCTTTAAGTTCTCGACGAAAGAACGTACAAAGCCTGTTAAGCCCCTCCGAGCATCGTATTACAATCTCTTCTGTAAAGTCGGCTTTTCATTAAGTGGCCTCATTCGATGATTTATCGCGCTCAGTTGTTCAATGTTCGCGGAGGGCTTCCAACTCGCCCTCCCTAGGGCAGATTTACTTTGTCGTTATTTTCAGAGGATACGGAACGTAAGGTTTCGCCCGTAAGTGTATTCCCGGCGAACTCGATGGAATCAATCTACTTACGCGCATCTCCTCCGTCCATGCTCGGATGGACTCTGGCCTGCATTCTAATCCTCTTTTCCCGCTCTTTGTTGTCCATTTCGAGGCTACGCAAACACCCGGTCCGTGAACAAATACCGTTCCCAGGCGTGTGCTTCTTATCTCTCGCCTGGAAAGGGGAGCTTTATTTTTGCTTTCGGACCCTTCGGTCCCTGTCAGCGTTCGCGGGCTTCCGTGTTGCTCGGAAGAGGTCGTCATCGAGGATTTTTCCTACGATTTGGTTCTGGGAAACTGGAACGGATTCATTTTCCAGCGTGAGTGAAAGACAGGTACACGCGAACGTTGCGGTAAAAGCTCGAATTCCTCGCGTTGTTCATTGAATTTATTTATTCAACTCTTACTCGAATTTCTCAAACAAACACAGTGTAACGGCCGTGATTGTTCTTGTCACTCCACGTACGAAGTTTTTGTAGTACACCTTTTAGGTCGTATACGTTCGCCAATGGTTGTAGTAGTTGTAGTTGTAGATCCTTTGTTACCTTTTCCGGAGAATTTTTCTTTATAATGTAAATGAGAAATAAACGGGGACCGCTGCTTACAGTTCCGTCGTTTTATCGACTGTAACTTTATCGTTATCGTTATCGTTTCGCGAAAGGATCGAAAACGATTTCATCTGAAAAGGACGTCGCGATAACTTTCATTCTATTTCTCTTGGATAGCCTCGTAGGTCATGTTTTACGGAGATTAAAATTGGAGACTGGAGAGACGGTTTCGCGAAGATTATCGATGGATGAGACAATGAAAGTACGATAAGAGCAGCGTACGGTCGCTTTCGAGTGAGTCGTCGAGTGTCTTTCCGTATTTTCGTCGCGGGGGAGAATATTGTTGACGCAGTGTCACGCGTATCTCTTCCTGAAACTTTTACGATGTTTGCTTTATGTCTGCGCTCTTTTTTCTTTTTATCACGACCGTTTTTATACCTTCCCGCACAGAGGAGATCAAAGTTTTCACCGTCCTGGGGACGAATTTTGCAGTGCTCTAGTCAACGGGGACGACGGAAAGAGCTTTGAACAAGACCGTTTTTACCGGTTGCGTCGGAGGATCTCTCGGTGTTTTGCTTCCTACGCTTTTCATTCTTGACTGTGTTTCGCTCGCTGCTTTTTTTCGCCTTCTCCCTTCGCTGATCGTGTTGCGTGCTATTACGTCGCGAATACGTCTGTGCGCTCAAAGTGCGTTCAAGATAAATACGCCGACCATATTTCAAGTAAACATCAAATTTATGTTATTCTACTTGCTCCTTGTAGGTACTTGGCGAAAGATTGTATCCATCAACGATCAACGTGTTAAATGAAAGTATGATTTATTTTCTAGACAATGTACTATGGCATAATCCCCAGGCGTGATTTAGTTTAATTTAGTTCTTCAAATTTAGTTTCGAGATCGTTTATGAATCGTCGATCCCCCGTGCTCGAACGCGTCACCGCGAGAATTTATCGACCAATATCTCCAAAAGGGTGAATGCAAAGGGAAAATGAAGAGTCGTTTCGGATGTAAATCGTCGATCGTCTTTGAAAACGTTGTTCCGTCCCCCGTCTCCTCTGACATCCTATCCCGTCGATTTCAACCCTTCGCTACGGGTCGCGCGCGAAGGGGGTGGAAAAGGACCAGAAGAAGTCGGAGAGGGTGACTCTCGTCGCATTAAGGAATCGAGCGAATCCAGGGGACGACGGCGATGCCTTTTTGAGTGGCAATATGGCAGGAAGCTCCGCCAAACGAAAGAGTAAGAGCCACCCTTGTGTCGTTAGGATGGCAGTCGGTTCGGTTGTCACCCTCCGACAGACACCTCCCCTGGGACCTCTTCGAGGTACCTCCATGGCCGTGTTTCGGTACCGAGCCGACTGAAAAACTACAGTCGACGCGAAACAGGCGGTCATAAAATCTAGGATGGATGGGACACTGTCACGAATATGGGACCCGATACAAACTTACGATATTTAACATTCGTACTTGCGGATCGATCCTGTGCAACCACCATTTTAACATGGTTTGTTCAAAAACTATATTTTATTTTTATACACCGCGAATGTTTATGCATTTGAAAAGTAATGTGATTTTAATTACTGGACTACGGATTCTCAAAATTGTGGGTGATTACGTCTCCATCGTCGTAATCTCGTGGTTCGTCTTCGCGGTCCTGGGATTCCTTTGGACAATCGTCGAACGGTTCTAGTTATATTCGGATCCGTGCGGCATTTCAACGAACCGACGAGTAAATTACTATTCCGCGTTCGCGTCTCCGTTCGAGGATACGGCTCCCCGTGAAAACAAAGAAACGGGTCAGCGAGCAGATTGCGGGCAAAGAGAGCTCGCCGTTTTTCGTCACATCCAATTAAGCGACGTTTTTCCTCGAAAGGAGTTCGCGTTCGGTATTCACAGTTGTCAAGGATTTATCTTGGCGCGGATTATTGCTGTGAGCGTCCAGGGAGAGTTGCGCGCGTGCAATGGAAGACCCTCCTCGAGTCGTCGAGTCTGTAAGAAGTTAATCCACCATCTTCGTTTAATAATAAGTGCACTTCCGGGCCACTGAATTCGTAAAGCGGCAGGCGCACTCGAGTTTTCCGCAGTTACAACGACCAAGAAGCCTTGGGGGAGGGACAAGGGAGAGAAGAGGAGAAAAGAGAGAGAGAGCTCGTATAAATTGTAACTACCTCGGACCACGTCCCACCTCGCCGACGGCGTTATCGAATCTGCAATTAAAAAGTTCCGCAACTAATTTCAATTTAATCGTACGGCCGATCGCACCAGCCATCGCGCGCCCTCCTCGCTTTCCAGCTCCACTCGTTTCGCCTCTCGCAGCTCCACCAGTTCGTTTCGACATTGAAAAAGGTATCGCGCCGGTTTAGGGATTTGTCGTGTTTAGTTTTGGAAAAATTCCACCCTCTTCGATCGTTTCGCCAACCCTTTCGCTCCCTAATCGGCTCGCAATGCTTTCGCGCTTCCACGCCTGCCCACCCTTATCGTAGTATCGCTTGTTTGTCGACACTCCGAAGCGAAAGTGGAAGTTCTGAAGTCTCTTATGGACACCCTGTGTACGAGTGTTTACCGTCTAAAAATTGAGAGAGCTCAATGATACCTTTATGGCTCTCGACCATAACAAAAAGGTGCGCGATAAATCGACTTTTCGAGAACGCTGGACTAAAATACTCTCTCGAAGCGCCGTGACGCGAGGTCCGGCTTGAGAAATCGATTTATCGCGCGGCGGCGGTGTTTGGAGCGTTTTATGCAATTATTCGTGTGGGACGTCTAACGAGTATGCACCGGCGCTCAGATTTTCCATTCCTTTCACCAGTTCCGTGCGAAGGCCTCGATATTAACGCGAAACGTTGGCGTCGTTACTGTAATTGTACGAGTGCGCCTTGGTGTTTTTATTCCGAGACTCGCGGCGAGCAACACCGACGCGTTTTAACACGCTTTTTCCTTTTTTGTTTCAGGTGAGTGTCACCCATCGAATCCGTCGATCGAGGACGCATGTAAGTCTCGCCCACGCGAGTTGCCTCCACTTTTCGATCTCGCTTCTTTCGAAGGTTGCGCGGGGTGAATACTTGGTTTATCACGACCACCTGGAACACGTTACCTTGAGTGGCACGTGAAATCGCGCGAGGAGAAAGTTATTTGTCTCGCGGGAACAAACTCGAGGCCATTTCTTCGCGCGATTCTAAGGTCGTCCATAGTTTTTTTTTAAAAATAGAGGAAAAGGATGGACAAAGGCGAGGTTGCATCGTTCAACGAGATCCATCTTTTGTGCGATGCAACAAAGAAGTTATTATTATCGTCATTGTTGATACTGAATTTACATTGAACGCCACGCGTGCAGAGTTAATAGAATATTATCACTTTGAGTTTATACTATAGAGTTGAATCTTCTATATTGGCATGTATTAATTATTATAGGCTATTAAAAAGCCTATAGATAGTTTCTTTGGTAGATAAAGGGTTAAATTATTTTCTAGCGAGATATTCGAGCAAGTATCGCATTTTTTCACCTGACCGAAGTCGGTCGTTTGGAGGAATAATTACCCAAAAATCGTTACATTTTAAAATATTTTTCATCGACCGAAACAAAGTGGATCAAGGGTGTAAAATACCGGAATTATTCGAAGAATGGTGGAGATAAACGTATCAGCCGACCGAATAATCCACCGTGCGAATATTTAACACTTCGCGAACGCGAGAACTGATTGCAAAGACACGGCGAACATTCTCTCCCTCGCGTTGTAATTAGATTTCTTGGATTATTTACGAGCGACGATCCGAAATCGACAGGAATTTCTCTTCGTTCTTATTAGCGTAATACGTTGAGCCGTGCACCGGGGCCTTTAGTAACTCGAGCGTGCGGTAGCAGAGACTCTCCGGGCGTAATTGTGTAACACGCTTAAGGCTGGATCCACACCGAATGGTTTCCAGCGTCACTAATCTCCCCTCAATGGTCAAATCCTATCGTTACGAGAGGGTTGGCTAATCTTCCCTTAAGCTGCGAAACGCGTTCATGGCGAGCCGCACCGACAGCCGCCTAGGAGACGAGTGTGCAGTGTACTTTCCCTTCGTCGGCTGGACCAGCGGAAATCCGCGGCGTCGTCTGCGCGGAATAGTCCCTCCCTTCTGAGACGGATCACTCGGCTCCCAGAGATCGTTACTGTTTGCGATTCGGCCGTTTTCGAAACGCGCAACAGTCAGTCTCGTTTTCGATACGCCATAGAAGCTCGACGAAGCTTAGGCGTCATATATGTAGATATATGTAGGATCGCGAATGAAGACCTGGTTGTAGGTGTAAAGTATAGTTTATTAATCTCTTATACAATGAGAAAAAGCGTTTACCGTCGCGACTCTGTTTGTTCCCACATATGTTTCTATTTAATCTTTCGATATCGCGCAGCCAATAAGGACTCGTAAATCCGCAAATATGAATTCACATCGTCCTTTTGCGACGCGTAATCTCAAACGAAGATCTCCGACGATGCTGGCGTTTATTTCGCGCAATTTCTGACCGCTTTTCCGGCTAAATAGCAGAATCCTTTGTTAGCCCGTGCCCTTCTTCGGTCCTTTGTTTCTCAAAGGCTAGTTCGCGTTGGTTTGAAAAAGGGTCATGGTTCGTTCCTCGAATAAAGGTAAACGTATTTAGTGCGTTTGAACTCCGCGCCACGGGAAAGACTCCGACTCTTTTCAGCGAAATACTCCCGCTCGAGGAAGTCGCCCGTCCCTCGGACAATGCAATCCCATTTGTTCGAGCAACTGCTTATTTTCCCTGTTGTCGCATGCAGACGGACGATCGAGCGAGAAACGTGACGGGGTTAGGGGTGGAGCGAGGAGGGTTCGCAATAAACGCGAGAAGCTCTCCGGCAATCAAGATTTCATTGTCGACTGAAACGCTCCGCGGGAATGCTCGGACGAACCGAACGGTTTTCAGACGATTCGCTTCGGCGTACCTCGTCCCGCTATCGACCGATGTTTATTCATAAATTAATGGAAAATACACGCCCGGGGAAACTATGTTTATTCCCCCTGCGCGAGTTTTCATCGCGTCGCCGTCAATATTCGATGGTTATCGACGTAATGTGTTGGAGAATTAATCGTCTTAACGCGCAAGCTTTGGAATTCCCGTTCTCGTTACCGCGTTTTGAAACACGAGGCACGAACGGCTGCAATTACGCAACCGGCAAGAATCATAAATTTCAACGCAACGATTGCCTGTAATTATCATTTCGCTTTACTCGCGAGCGGTCACTGATTATCTAGCAACGTGTTTTTCAACATGTCTGTTTCTGACTTTAAAGGAAGTCCAACTCGTGCGATAATTCGTAAATTTGTTGTACATTTTCGGAACATATCTTACTTCGAAATTCGATTACTTTTATTCGTATTCGTACCAAGAATCGTTAAGAAATTCTTCGGTGATCAGAATTCGGATAGTTCGGCTTCAACTGCGGAACATCATCATGTATTGAATGTCCATTGGTGATCATTGAATATGACGATGAAAAAGTGACCGACGTGATGCCAGTTGCGAATAATGCATCGTGGAAAACGAAATCTTACCTGCATTTTCTTGATTATAATCCGTTGGAGAATTCAGACAAATCTCTTTTGCGCGAAGGTGAGTGCAACTGGAAGTAGCTGGAGAGCAAAGTTATGAACTCGAACTTTTAGAGAATCTCCCTCTCTCTCTCTTTATATGTATATATATATAGCTGTATACGTATATATAAAGCAGAAGGGAAGAACACGAGGGAAAGACGCAAAAAGCAGGACGGAAAAGAGGACGAAAGAACCGTAGCCTCGGTGAGTCGTGCAAGTTATATATTCGAGAGAGGTCCCACTTAGCTATTTGTCAAGCCGATGCGAATCTTCGTCGGAAGTTGTGAAAAATTCCCGACGAAGATGTTACGAAAAAAAATTTTCCTATCTAGTCGGATAACGATCTCAAGACTGCCGGAACGAACTTGTTATCCTTAATCTTTTGCGGTAAAAGACGCGGAAAAAAAACGGAGTCCGCTCATTATTATACTCTGCAGACGTGCAGCGGATGATGAAATTATCGCGAACACTTCGCAATGCTACTTGTTCAAAGTTTGGTTAATCATTTCTTTAAGGGGAGAGTCTGGTTCGAGCCATTGAAAGCGAGGGATGTTTTTTCCCCGAACATGACCATATACATAGCTTTCCACGTACAATTTTGTATCGAACAAAATTATTTGTTATCGCTATGTATTCGATAAAAGACCCTGCAAGTTTGATAAAAATCCGCTTGATACACCATTTTCAAAAAATTCGTGAAAACATGCTAATTTTCAGCGTCCTGAGCCGTGTTCTACCTTTAAAACCTCTAAACGAAAACGAGGAACAGGTTGGCTTGAACCGAGAAGCGATCGTGCTTCAATTTGTCTCTACCCCCGTTCCGCGGGCCGGCTAAATTGAACGAAAGAGCTTAATTGGCTCACGAGTTGGAGTTTGCGCAGCCCTGGTGTACGGAAGGTGGTGCATCGCGTCGACGGAATTGCACATTGAGGGGATCGTCGTTAAAAAGATAAGATGTTGGACGAGCCGTACACGACGACGTATAATCCCGAGGAATCAATCGGCCAGCCGAGCGGCAACCTATACCTACGGCACGTAGACGGTGAATCGCGTGCTACCAAATGATTAGGTTAGATCAAGTTGGATCGACGGATGTGCCGGGCTGCAGGGAACCGTGTACACTATCGCACACGTGTGTTCGTGGAGGGGGCGGAGGACAGACGGGTTTCGAAATTGCCGAACCGACCGACAGCTTATCCACTTTATCCTGGCGGTATTACGAAGCCAACGTGCGACCCACTGTATCCGAGTATCTCGGTCCATCCCCCACCCTGCCCTACGGTTCCCTTTCCATCGAGAAATTCCAGTGGCCGCTCTTATTTATCCAGGGGCTCCGGATCGCAAAGCATCCCCGAGCTTTGTCTTCCTCTATCCGTCCCCGTCGCAGAGAGATCTCTCTTCGGTTCCGTTCCATCCCGTTCTGTTTCGTTTCCTTTCGTCACCGAGGCCAGCCTTTGCTCCCCGCATTAATTTATGGTCTTCCACCTCGAGACCTCGAGCTCGATTCATCGCGAGCATAACGAAAACACTGGGTGCCGGTATCTCTAACCGGCTATCCTGTCGCTCGTTCCCACGTTCACTCCGATTCTTGGCGCGTACGTAATTCAATTAACTCGCTCGTCTGCCTCTTCGTCGATCCTCGGTCCGTTAATTGATCTCTGTTTGGGTTAGCGAGAAGAATCGACCGGGATACAAACGAAGAGAGGACCTTTGTCGCGCGGGTATCCTCATCCGCACCTCGATCGAGGGACATCGTTGTCTTTACGGTATACCAAGTTAGGATCGTGAAACGGAGGTCTGCTTTGATTGTAGCCCCGTAGGAACTTCGTTTATCGATCTCATATATAATAATGGACAGAGAATATTTATCGTCGCGTTGCGTTCCGTTCTCTTCTGTCTCTTCTTCGTGTCCTGCCCAGTCTTCGATAATTTCAATGCTGTCGACTGACTCGCGCTTCCACCTTAATTCGTTTGGATCTGGACCGTAAGACCGATCGCGTTCCGTCGGTCGAAGAACCGAGAGTAAAAGGAAAATCGTATCCTCGCGAGCCGAGCACGGGGCCCAAAGTTACAGGGTTTTCGAGTGGAAATTCAGCGTGCAGCAAAAAGTTGGCTGCAGCCTGGGAGCGGCACCAGCACGCGAGCACGACAAGCTGGAAGCACAGGGTGTGGGAGGAGGGGGAGGCTGCGAACTACTAAGTTTGCAAGATCAACTAAAGCACCCTGGTGGTTGGTGGAAAGTCGGGCCGAGAATACGAAGCGTGGCAACAAAAATAAAATAAACGGGGCTTATCCGTAGCTGGCCGGGTGTAAATTACACGAGGACCCAAGCACGCCTAGCTAGGAGAAAATGTGGCCACTCCTGCCGTCTATTTTCGCGCGTATACACCGCATTACGTTGCGATAGCGACTTGAATTACTATGCAGTTGTCGCTACGGAGCAGCCAGCGATGCTTTAGTTGCCCACCTGCTGTCGATGACGATCGATGCCGATTCCCACATATTTTTTTTTCTGAACTCTCTGGTCGTCCCGGTTTCTGTTTTAAATAGAATCGTGCATTTTTCATGGACAGTATCGACCCCCGGAAGATACGACCATCGAAGAGCGAACAGTTTACGAGATACTTTATATTTTATGACGAGATATCCGGTGGAAATCCTCGACGAAAAATGGTTTCCGTCTCGTTCGCCAGATCCGCTTAATTTTTCTTGCACGGGTCTTCCGAACCAGAGACTGCGTTCGCGTCCTTTTGTTTCACTGAAAGAGCGAAATAAAGCGTATCGTTTGAACGTAAGCGCCAAGCAATTGAGGGATTTAAAGAGAGAGAAAATATATAAAAATGGCAGGGGGCTGTTAAACGAATTTAATCGAGTTGTCTCGAGACACGTTCGATATACTATTTCCAAACTCGAGAAGAAAATAGCTCGTATAACATGTTGACTGTCAGACTGGTTTACATGGAAATGCGGATAAAATTTTGTTTGGAGACAGTTGGAAATTATAGAATCTAACATTTGTCGTATTACAGTTTTATATTCTCGTCAAAATTTACGAATTCTATCGAAATTTGTTTTCATTAATGTGTCTCTGTGTCACTCCATGAATGGGTGACGTGGCGTTCAACGCGATAACAATGAATTAACTTACCGACAAATTCGACGTCCTCGAAGGGTGAAACGATACCGTGTGGTCTCGAATCGACGAATCCGACGCATCCCCGCGATAATAAAGTTTCCCCAGGTTGTAATATCGAGCGCTCGACGTTGGGACGCAATCTCCGAATCCAGTCCGCGTATCCAATTTCCGAGGTCGTTGCTAAAATCACCCCTGAATTACGCGCAGACGTGTACCGTGCGGCGTTTTCGTGCACCGATACGTTGCCCGCGCAAAAACCGCACACGGGATTCGAAAACCTTCTCTGCTCTGTACGCCGAACTTTGCGAAACGAGCCCCGATAAAGGTCCGAAAGTGGATCGAACTCGAAGGGAGATCCGAAGACGTACGGCTGGCAGGGATTGGACAGGATATTGGATCCGGATTACATATTAGTCAGGCTCGTTTCTTGGGTATTTTCGCGTAGCTATTCGTCTCGACCATTTTCCTCGTGGATACAGTTTTCTCTAAATCTCGAGACCATGGCTGATGGAATAATTACAATATCGTAGTATCCGCGCCTCTGATATCCAAGAAAACGGAGTTAAAGTACAGTACGAATCGAAGGGTGCGATACTGGTCTCGAAAAGCGGTCGACTGTGAATCCAAAGATTGTGAGTTCGAGTCTCCGTGTCTTATTTCTCGGTTAGATCTTACAATATTCTGCTAAGATTGTATAAACTGACCCCTAGAAGGGTCTGTCCTCCGCAACTTGAATTTTCTTAGGGTGGGGTGGAATTATCGCGCAGAAGTAGGAGATCGGCAAAGGATCGCATTCCCATCTAGGAAATTCTCGCGATACGGAGGTCAGGGGATGATCGAGGGGTCGAAGCAGCCTCTTGGACGTCGACTCGTCCTTGGCGGACGTAATTTCTCGTTCCCTGCGGTGTTCCACGCGAGACGAGCAATTTCGAAAGCAACGCGGACGTTCCGACCCTCGCATTAACCACATCTCTTATCCGCTCGCTGCTGGTATCGCGGATCACCGAGGGGCGGGTCGCGACCCCTGATTATCAAGGGTTTCTCTTAATTAAGAGACTCGGCTTGACCGGGGGCGGAAAGATTCGACCATTTATCAGGCCCCGAGAAAGAACGGGGGTTATTTTTACGCGATCCCGCTCGCTCGGTCTTTCTCGAGGGCGACTCTGATGAGGTAGGTTTCTCAAGGGTAGCCGTGATGAGGGTGGAAACGTTAACGAACCACCTGTAAGAACTTTGCCTCGTGTTCAAGGTCTATTAAGGTCGCGCTGCGTCGAGACTCGCCCCCCGAAACGAGATAGAATGCCAGGCTAGTTTTTGCTATGGACGAGGCATCAACGGGGAGACAATCGTGCGACGAAATTGCGTTCGTCCATTTTTGTGGTCGGGAAACGGGGTGGTCTCGTGGTTTGTATTCGACGATCATTCTCAGAGCTAGATTAAAGGGGTGTTCCTCGTATGGGGAAACACTAGGCCATTCGTGGAATTCTATCGAATTACAGCTATTTAACTTTCTGTACGCTCTGAAGTCACGTATTTATTATGTACACGGTTTAGTGGAAAATATGGAGGTCCTCAAGACGAGCTAACAGGGTAAAGAACCGAGTATTAAGGTTGGACACACACTGAAAACACTTGGCGCATTCCGAACATCATCATTCTAACATTATTTGGATTCCACAGGGTTGAGACACCGCTTCGAAACATTTAAATAAATCGATGAATATTTCGTCGCTGTTTACCAAAAAGGGGTGCGTTTGAGTGTTGGACTCTCATCGATCTTCCCGCATCGAGGAAACGGTTTATCAACAAATTTGTACGTCGGTCGGGGGAAGGGTGGCTGGGGATAAAGCGGAGGCAGAGTTTACCGAGAGAGAAAGCGCAATTCCGTGAGTTACGGGAGGAGCGCGTACACGTCCTGTATTCTCGCGCGGGGACGGGCTGAAAGCGGTTGGTAGAACAGGGGATGAAAGCTCTCCGTCTTATCTCCGAGCGGATATGACGATCGGGGGTGGGAAACGACGGACAAAAGCGACGATGCGCGGGAAACCGTAAAGTCGGAACGAAGGGCCCGTTGGAAAAATTTTAGCACGTGTACGAGTAAGTCTGGTATATTGAGAAAGCCCCTGGTGGCTGTTGATGCGCGTATGCACAGGTCTCGACTCTTGTTTAGCCGTTTCGACGGCTCGTATCTTACGACGAGACGCCCTGGTGTGCAATAAAACCTCGACCGATCCCCCGTCGCAGCCCGTACTCGCGTTATCACCCGATAAGGAATGCAACTGTTCGCCCCATTTCCGTGGCACTCTGGAGAATCTCGAATTCCATGAACGCGAATGCAGGGTGGAACCGCAGATGAAACTACCCTCGTTCGATTCGACACGGCCCGCAAGCAGCGTGAAATTTCGTCGCGCGATGTCTCGTCGTTGATCTTGAAATCTTCCTGGGATTAATCAAAGAAAGGGTTGACTTTCCACTCGTGCGCTAGGATTTCACTCTATTTTTGTAGTCTTCGTCAAAAGTAATCAATTCGAAATTTTTTAACCGAGATTTATTAATAATATTGTCATTCACGCGAACTCATGTTCGTACCATAATTAAAGAATACTCTTTTAATATTTAAAAACCAATTCTATTTATAAGTATATTGTGTATATATGTATTTATGTTACACAGAATTGTATTTGACGTTGCGTTTCTGCATCTCTGTTCATACAGTTTCTATAATACATTGGAAACCGAGAATGGAAATAACGGAAAGTAGCTTCAGCATTTGATAGCACTCCTACTTAATAGTTGACCACCCCTAGTCTACATCTGTTACGTATATCGCGGCTGCATGCGAGTCTGTGCGTGCCTTTTGCCATAAGCTGCTCTCGTGTTGCTAGTTTTCATTTCACTCCGTTTTACTTTTTACGCCCTTACCTTATTACCGTTACTTTTATTTTTGTATTCTCCGTTGCGGATGCACATATCTTTCTTCGTTAATTCCACCTTCATTCGTTCCACGATGTTATTCCTCTAGAAACTTATTACACACAGTGCAATCGTTTCAACGGAGCTTGCGTTTCCGCTTACGAATATTACTCGCGTGTCTCCCCTCATTCGGGGCTCGAAAACGCGAAACGAAACTTACATTTTCCAGAAAAATTATACGTCGAATAGACGAATGTTCGAACTCCGCGTAATCCACGCGGAAAGAATTAATCTGAAACGGTCCAAAGAAGCGATATAGCCTCTCGAGGTCGATAATTCGTAGTCTAGGATCTATAATAAGTCGGTTTGCGAGTGTCAAACGCAGTCCAAGGTTCCTTACTTTTGCTTCTCCGTGGGGGGCACTCAATTAAATTCGACTCGCGGGGGAGATGGCCGGGAATCTCGGGGGATTCGAGCCTTTTCTTCCCGAGAAAGGCAAAAGGAGGAGCTCCTCCGTTCCCGGTCGAAGACTCATTCGACCTCGCGTACACACGTACGCGCGCGAACAGACTTTTACCCGCGAAGACACGCGAGGATACGCGCACACCGATGGAGGATCCGACGACTCTCGAGTCAGCAGAATCTCTTTCGTTCTATCCACCCTTCCGCTTGGCGCCATTGTCTCCCGCTGCGCCGGTTTTTATCTTCCGATTCGTTTTCTGCTTCGACTTCAGACGCGGCTATTTGTTTCTTTAATTGCCCTCGAACCGCCGCGCGTTCTCGCGAGTCCACGGTGTCAACGTCACGTAGTCGCTACATTTTGGATCGAACATTCAATTAAAAGAATCTGACGGATTCGGTAAATGCTCGTTTTAATAATACCTACACGTTGATCGCTACGTCATCCATATATGGGTGACGGAATTTGTAAGGATCTGGTCCGGATGGACTAGAATGCTTCGTAAGAGATTGGCAAGAGGCAATGGGAAAAGGGCACGTGGCGATGTCTGCAGTAAGTAAAAATCCTCCTCGCGAAACCCAAGGTACATTTTCCGCGACGCTGAAACGTTCTCGCGCAGTTTTAAATAATAGATTCGTACCCCCTCGCTAAACCATCCGCATTCTTCCCACGCGAACTGTATTACCGTGGAATTAGTCGGGGAAGAAGGGCTGTCGCAGCAGATCACCCGAAACTGATAGCGGTTTGCTTCTATCTTGAGCTTTTCTTTCCCGTGGATGTTCGTCGGTTTCTTTGCCGGGGAAAATTCGACCCGTTGTCGATCCATCGCCCCTCGGTGTCCATTTCCTTTCGAGGACCGTTTAACCCCTTCAGACCTGGCGTTTTTTAGTCGGTTCATAAGGGTTCGTTAGAATAAGAACCCCTACCAGTGGTGACTTGGTTCTAGTATCAGGCACAGGTACTGGCCCTTGGAATACTTTTCGGAGATTAGAATCGTCGTCTGTTAATAAAATAAAAAATTCGTCCATCTCTGACGTCTCGTTGGGTTCCCATAGGAGTCCTCCACCTGGACGATTATCGTTTACGTCGGCGATTAGCGGTATTGTCGTTATTAATACAGCTTATCGTGACCCACCCGCAATTAGTCGGGGAAGAAGGGCTGTCGCAGCAGATCACCCGAAACTGATAGCGGTTTGCTTCTATCTTGAGCTTTTCTTTCCTGTGGATGTTCGTCGGTTTCTTTGCCGGGGAAAACTCGACCCGTTGTCGATCCATCGCCCCTCGGTGTCCATTTCCTTTCGAGGACCGTTTAACCCCTTCAGACCTGGCGTTTTTTAGTCGGTTCATAAAGGTTCGTTAGAATAAGAACCCCTACCAGTGGTGACTTGGTTCTAGTATCAGGCACAGGTACTGGCCCTTGGAATACTTTTCGGAGATTAGAATCGTCGTCTGTTAATAAAATAAAAAATTCGTCCATCTCTGACGTCTCGTTGGGTTCCCATAGGAGTCCTCCACCTGGACGATTATCGTTTACGTCGGCGATTAGCGGTATTGTCGTTATTAATACAGCTTATCGTGACCCACCCGCATCACGGAGGCGAGAAACTTTCCGCGTTCGCGCGACCCTAATCTTCTCGAATGGCGGAAGCCCCTTTCGCGTTACGGCTTACGTTATCCCGGTTAACTCGATCTCGCAAGCACCGAGTATTTGACGTCGAATCCTGTTGCCGGCGTGCTTAAAAGACCGTTTCGATTAACATTGACGCGGCTTTGATGGGATTTCTGCCGTTCGGACGAGATCGATCGCGAGTCGCTCTCGAAATTCCAAGCGCGTGGCCTGGGGTCTGTCCTCGAAAAGCGCGAAAGTAGATTCGACCGGGGAAGACGTGGTTGGTTTCAGGGGACCGATCACGCGTTGGGAACGTGCGATTGATTCGGTAGGCCGATATCGGGAATCGATAATTTAATTCCGAGTCCGTCTAATTAGGCAAACATCGTGAAAGACGCGTCCAGAGTGTCTACTCTAATTGCTCGATGCTTTTCATCGATTCATTCAGCTTATCATTTATTATCGTTACAGGACCAACGCTGGGTTCTCATAATTCATCGTTACATATTGTTATGTATCTGAGTTCGAGTTTGTGACAATTGTTTCATCGGTTGGAGAATTTATATAGATCGGCAGATGGCACCGTCGGACGGGCGCCGTTGTTGGTGACGATCGCGAGACCCATCGAGTGAGACGTTGGATAGCTTTTGACGAAGCCGGGCCTTCTAACGAATTACAAATTAATAGAATTGGTTCCTAAATGTTAAAAGAGTATTCTTTAATTAAGCTCGATTATAAACGGGGCAATGGAATAGCCGAAGATGGTCTCGTATCGTTGTTTCTAAATCGAAGACAGAATTTATAAGGATCGATTATAGTACACGAATATTGAGTATGGATGTAAAAGAAGAGAAAAAGGTTGGAGACGTAGTCGTTCGAACGGTCGGATGCTCGGACGTAGGCGGATGTTTCGGCGGAGGCTGAATTTGTATCGATTTCGATGCTTCCGTCGCGTCGCCTCGGCTCTACGGAAATTACACGCGCGTTACGCGCCGACAACCGGTCGTGCATTATTGCAGCGCAAGCGATATTTTTATTGCCGTAGAAACGAATCGTGACACGTTCATTCCGCGCGATACTTTATTGCCTCGCTGCCGATTTTGAAATCGTTTTCTACCGACAACGAATAGAGAAGGAAACTCTTCCCGTTGAAACGCGCCTCCGTTGGGAGCGTACAATTTCATAATACAATAATTGAATGGTTCGAATAAAAAGAACCAATTTCTTTTCTAACGGTACGTACTCGAATTATTAGGGAACAATGGAAATCGAAACCTATCCAGTGGAAATTTTTGATTTTTCGAAAATTTTACGCTAGAATCCATCCTTAACGGAAGATACGAGTCCGTATCGGTCCCTGCGAATCTTCTCCTTGTTATTCGAATACCGTTTCGTTAAAATAGCTTCTGCGCCGTGGCGAATCATCGACGCGGCAGACCAGAAGCTCGCCATTTGCAAAATCGTGTTGCTCGAGAACGCGTTCCGGAAATAACGGGAGTCTTTCCCGTTTCGCCCTGGTCTTCCTGACGGGTGGATATAAATCGCGGCCCGACACGAAACGCGGGAATCACGTCTCCGATTATACAGCGGCACGCTGCAGACAAATTCGTTCGCGGAAGTACAACTCGCGAGCCTAGTTTCTGCTCGGTAAACAAAGTTCGCGTGTAATGACTTTGCTAAACAAGCATCGGCGTTGAAAGGATATCCCTGCGCCGACGTTCGCGTATACCGGAAGCGACGGTGAACGTCGTGCCGCGAGTCACGGTAATTTAATAACTTCCAACGCGGGGTGGCTCGGAGGCTTCGTCGAAATCGGGGTCTGAACCCATACATCGATTCGTCCATCTCGTGTATGGAAAATAAAAATGAGATAAACTTGCTCGTATAAGAGAGAATCGTTGTAGCGAAGATTTGGATGATCGAGGTTTCCCTAGCGCGGATTTATTCGAGAGCGCGCGACAGTTGTGCAATTTAAAATGCATCGAAATTAATCGTCAAACAGTTTGTCGTTCCAGCGATGATTAATAGCAACGCTTAATTAGACGCGGCTGCATTATATTTCGATGAGGCTCGTTTCGATTGCGCTCGCGAGTTGTTATGCAAATGCAACGCGATAATTCCGGCACGGTGACGGTTCCGCGGATAATTAGCGAGCTCGGGCGGAGAAAAAAATGGCGCGGTTCGAAAGTTCCGGACCGCGTAATTCACGCGAAACGTTTCCGGATTACGCGTCCAACGGCCCCACCCGATTTTCGGTTCGATCGGTTATTCGATTTTGATTTACTAGCGAGCAGCCTGCGCCGACGTAACCAACGAGTCGGCCGAACAGGATCGCGCTGGCGCTTTTCGCGGTGCCTTGGCGCCACGGCCTGATTTACTTCGTCTCTGTTTCCTACCATCGATATCGTCCGCGTCGAATCCACGCGGCCCCATGGCCGAGACGATGGGCGTCCATCTACTATCGAACGGGAAGTCTTTCGCTCGCGCGGGATGCTTCGTCATTGTCGAGCACGTCGCGTCGATCGTCAGAGTCGACGATTTCGAAAATAAAGTATTGACAGGTGAAAGCGCGATGCAGTGTAATTTAAATGAAAGTATGTCTTAGCTTCCGAATGGTACAACATGTATATCATCCCCTTGTGCGTATTCTAGAATCCTTCTCCAGAATCCCTCGTCCAGTAGTCACTCGTTCTCACTCGTCGATCG